>NC_136172.1:1993852-2223852 GCF_965212315.1 Lampetra planeri
CCCCCCTCCGTATAGCCCTGACACAGCAGTCTGTAAGGGGTAAGTGATGTTCGGAATCAGAATATTTTTTGACGCTGGAGGAATCCGATGAGCTGTAAAGCTCTTTAACCACACACGTGTCCAGCAGGGGGCCACAGTGACGGCCGTCAGAGTGGCACACGAGGGGTGCGTGGCGAGCAGCACGCCCGCCCGGCCGCCTTTGTCTCCCTTAGTGGCGATGCTTACTACGCAACGCACCAGGTTCCTCATTTGAGGCTGAGTTGACCTTGGGGAGGCCCACGCCCTCATTAACAAAGACAAAGCACCCCTCCACCTGTGTAGCCTCACGGACTGTAGGGGGCAAGTGCTGTTAGGCGCAACAGCAGCGCAGCCACGCCCTCCCCAGCCGCCTTTGTCTCCCCCAGTGGTTTGCTCTTTGGGTAAAATCATACGGAGATAGAAAAAATAAAAGTAAATCAAATAAAAATTATGACGTTTCGATCACAACACAAGCGACCTGCCTACCCGCACCCACCCCTTCCCCCTACCCGCCCCTTCCCCCTACCCGCCCCCGCCCCTTCCCCCTACCCGCCCCCGCCCCTTCCCCCTACCCGCCCCCGCCCCTTCCCCCTACCCGCCCCCGCCCCTTCCCCCTACCCGCCCCTTCCCCCTACCCGCCCCTTCCCCCTACCCGCCCCCGCCCCTTCCCCCTACCCGCCCCTTCCCCCTACCCGCCCCTTCCCCCTACCCGCCCCCGCCCCTTCCCCCTACCCGCCCCCGCCCCTTCCCCCTACCCGCCCCCGCCCCTTCCCCCTACCCGCCCCTTCCCCCTACCCGCCCCCGCCCCTTCCCCCTACCCGCCCCCGCCCTTTCCCCCTACCCGCCCCCGCCCCTTCCCCCTACCCGCCCCTTCCCCCTACCCGCCCCCGCCCCTTCCCCCTACCCGCCCCCGCCCCTTCCCCCTACCCGCCCCCGCCCCTTCCCCCTACCCGCCCCTTCCCCCTACCCGCCCCCGCCCCTTCCCCCTACCCGCCCCCGCCCCTTCCCCCTACCCGCCCCCGCCCTTTCCCCCTACCAAGATGGCGACGCTGTCTCTGCTCGCTCCCTCTCCGCGCGGCTTGTGAGCGGCGCGGAGCGTCGGCGTCGTTGTCTTGGCAACGGGAGCGGAGCGAGCAATGGTGAGGAGGGTGGTGAGGAGGGTGGTGAAGGTGGTGAGGAATGGTGAGGAAGGTGGTGAAGGTGGTGGTCAGGATGGTGAGGAGGGTGGTGAAGGTGGTGGTGAGGAGGGTGGTCAGGGTGGTGAGGAATGGTGAGGAAGGTGGTGAAGGCGGTGAGGGTGGTGAGGAGGGTGGTGAAGGTGGTGGTCAGGATGGTGAGGAGGGTGGTGAAGGTGGTGGTGAGGAGGGTGGTCAGGGTGGTGAGGAATGGTGAGGAGGGTGGTGAAGGTGGTGAGGGTGCTGAGGAGGGTGGTGAAGGTGGTGGTGAGGAATGGTGGTGAGGGTGGTGAAGGGGTTGGTGAGGGTGGTGAGGAGGGTGGTGAAGGGGTTGGTGAGAGGGTTGGTGAGAGTGGTGAAGGGGTTGGTGAGGGTGGTGAGGAATGGTGAGGAGGGTGGTGAAGGGGTTGGTCAGGGTGGTGAGGAGAGTTAAAGGCCGCGCGAAAGTGGCTTAATCCGTGTGTTGTGTGTGTAGTGTGTTGTGTTTGGTGTGTGTGTTGTGTGCTGTGTGTGTGTGTAGTGTGTGCTGTGTGTGTAGTGTGTGTTGTGTGTAGTGTGTGCTGTGTGTGTTGTGTTTGGTGTCTGTGTGTGTTTTGTGTGTTGTGTGCTGTGTGTGTTGTGTGTAGTGTGTGCTGTGTGTGTTGTGTAGTGTGTTGTGTGTGTTGTGTGTAGTGTGTGCTGTGTTTGGTGTGTGTGTTGTGTGCTGTGTTTGGTGTCTGTGTGTGTTGTGTGTGCTGCGTGTGTAGTGTGTGCTGTATGTGCTGTGTGTGTTGTGTGCTGTGTGTGTTGTGTGTAGTGTGTGCTGTGTGTGTTGTTTGGTGTCTGTGTGTGTTGTGTTTGGTGTCTGTGTGTGTAGTGTATGCTGTGTGTGTTGTGTAGTGTGTTGTGTTTGGTGTGTGTGTGTTTGGTGTGTGTGCTGTGTGTGTTGTGTTTGTTGTGTGTGTGCTGTGTGTGTGTTTTGTGTTGTGTTTGGTGTGTGTGTGTTGTGTGCTGTGTGTGTAGTGTTTGTGTCGTGTTTGTTGTGTGCTGTGTGTGTAGTGTGTGCTGTGTGTGTTGTGTGTGTACTGTGTGTGTTGTCTTCTTGGTTCTTTCGGTAAAGTCACGTAGAAGGAAAGTAATAAAATAATAAAAACAAAACATAATAAAATAATATAATTCTCACGACGTTTCGGCTACAACGCAAGCAGCCATCCTCAGGTGAAGAATGAAACACCACCAAGCTAGGAGCGTATATTTAAGCTGGGTTGGAGGGGGGGAGGTGGGAATTATATTATTTTATTATGTTTTGTTTTTATTATTTTATTACTTCCCTTCTACGTGACTTTACAGAAAGAACCAAGAAGATGAATTCCTGCAGTCACGAAAGCTTTAAATCGAAATTTGTGTTGTGTTTGGTGTGTGTGTGCTGTGTGTGTTTTGTGTTGTGTTTGGTGTGTGTTGTGTGCTGTGTGTGTTGTGTGCTGTGTGTGTAGTGTTTGTGTCGTGTTTGTTGTGTGCTGTGTGTGTTGTGTGTGTACTGTGTGTGTTGTGTGTCTGCAGTCGGCTTTGATAGCTAGGCGGTTCCTGTCTGTACCCCTGTCTCCCCGTGTCTCCCCCACGTGTCTCAGTATCTCTGACCCCGTGTCTCTGCCCCCGTGTCTCTAGGGTACGAGGCAGCAGCAGCAGCAGGAGCTGGCGAGCGATGAGCGGTGGTGTTTCATGGCCGAGTGGCAGGACCCTCTGGCGGGCATCACTCGAAAGTTCTCACTGTGCTACTTCCCGCACGACCGCAGCGTGGAGATGGTGCGGAGCCCTCACTCCCTCACCACTCACCCCCTCACCCCTCACCACTCACCCCCTCACCACTCACCCCCTCACCACTCACCCCTCACCACTCACCCCCTCACCACTCACCCCCTCACCACTCACCCCTCACCACTCACCCCCTCACCACTCACCCCCTCACCCCCTCACCACTCACCCCCTCACCACTCACCCCCTCACCCTAGACCCCTCACCCCTCACCCCAGACCCCTCACCACTCACCCTCACCCCCAGACACCCTCACCACTCACCCCTCACCACTGACCCCTCACCCCTCACCCCATCACCACTCACCCCCTCACCACTCACCCCCTCACCACTCACCCATAGACCCCCTCACCCCTCACCACTCACCCCCTCACCACTCACCCCCTCACCCCTCACCACTCACCCCCTCACCACTCACCCCCTCACCACTCACCCCTCACCACTCACCCCCTCACCACTCACCCCCTCACCACTCACCCCCTCACCACTCACCCCCTCACCCCCTCACCACTCACCCCCTCACCACTCACCCCCTCACCCTAGACCCCTCACCCCAGACCCCTCACCACTCACCCTCACCCCCAGACACCCTCACCACTCACCCCTCACCACTGACCCCTCACCCCATCACCACTCACCCCCTCACCACTCACCCCCTCACCACTCACCCCCTCACCACTCACCACTCACCCATAGACCCCCTCACCCCTCACCCATAGACCACTCACCCCTCATCCATAGACCCCTCACCCCTCATCCCCTCACCACTCACCCCCTCACCCATAGACCCCTCACCCCTCACCACTCACCACTCACCCCTCACCCCTCATCCATAGACCCCTCACCCCTCATCCCCTCACCACTCACCCCCTCACCCATAGACCCCTCACCCCTCACCACTCACCACTCACCCCTCACCCCTCATCCATAGACTCCTCACCCCTCATCCCCTCACCACTCACCCCCTCACCACTCACCACTCACCCCCTCACCACTCACCCTAGACACCTCACCACTCACCCCCTCACCCCTCACCCCCTCACCACTCACCCCTCACCCCCTCACCCTAGACCCCTCACCTCCTCACCACTCACCCCTCACCCTCATCCCCAGACCCCCTCACTCCTCACCACTCACCCCCTCACCACTCACCCCTCACCACTCACCCCTCACCACTCACCCCCTCACCCCCTCACCCTAGACCCCTCACCCCCTCACCACTCACCCTCATCCCCAAACCCCCTCACCACTCACCCCCTCACCACTCACCCCTCACTACTCACCCCCTCACCACTCACCCCCTCACCCTAGACCCCTCACCCTAGACCCCTCACCCCTCACCCTCACCCCCAGACCCCCTCACCCCCTCACCCCTCACCCCCTCACCACTGACTCCCTCACCACTCACCCCCTAACCACTCACCCCTCACCCATAGACCCCTCACCACTCACCCCTCACCCATAGACCCCTCACCACTCACCCCTCACCATTCACCCCTCACCCATAGACCCCTCACTCCTCACCACTTACCCCTCACCCCTCACCCATAGACCCCTCATCCCCTCACCACTCACCCCCTCACCACTCACCACTCAACCCCTCACCACTCACCCTAGACACCTCACCCCCTCACCACTCACCCCCTCACCTCCTCACCCATAGACCCCTCACCCCTCACCCTAGAAACCTCACCCCCTCACCACTCACCCCCTCACCACTCACCCCTCACCCCCTCACCCTAGACCCCTCACACTAGACCCCTCACCCTAGACCCCTCACTCCCTTACCCCTCACCACTCACCCTCACCACTCACCCGTCACCACTCACCCCCTCACCCCTCACCCTAGACCCCTCACCACTCATCCTCACCCATAGACCCCTCACCACTCACGCTAGACCCCTCACCACTCACGCTAGACCCCTCAACCCTCATCCAGTGATGAGGGGTGAGGGGTCTAGGGTGACTGTGTTAGTGACAGTGTTAGTGACAGTGCTAGTGACAGTGTTAGTGACAGTGTTAGTGACAGAGTGACAGTGTTAGTGACAGTGCTAGTGACATTGCTAGTGACAGTGCCAGTGACAGTGTTAGTGACAATGCTAGTGACAGTGCTAGTGACAGTGCTAGTGACAGTGCTAGTGACAGTGCTAGTGACAGTGCTAGTGACAGTGCTAGTGACAGTGTTAGTGACAGTGCTAGTGACAGTGCTAGTGACAGTGTTAGTGACAGTGTTAGTGACAGTGCTAGTGACAGTGTTAGTGACAGTGCTAGTGACAGTGTTAGTGACATTGCTAGTGACAGAGTGACAGTGTTAGTGACAGTGTTAGTGACAGTGTTAGTGACAGTGCTAGTGACAGTGTTAGTGACAGTGTTAGTGACAGTGCTAGTGACAGAGTGACAGTGCTAGTGACAGTGCTAGTGACAGAGTGACAGTGTTAGTGACAGTGTTAGTGACAGTGTTAGTGACAGTGCTAGTGACAGTGTTAGTGACAGTGTTAGTGACAGTGCTAGTGACAGTGTTAGTGCCAGTGTTAGTGACAGTGTTAGTGACAGTGCTAGTGACAGTGTTAGTGACAGTGTTAGTGACAGTGCTAGTGACAGTGTTAGTGACAGTGTTAGTGACATTGCTAGTGACAGTGTTAGTGACAGTGTTAGTGACAGTGTTAGTGACAGAGTGACAGTGCTAGTGACAGTGCTAGTGACAGTGTTAGTGACAGTGTTAGTGACAGTGCTAGTGACAGTGCTAGTGACAGTGCTAGTGACAGTGCTAGTGACAGTGCTAGTGACAGTGCTAGTGACAGTGTTAGTGACAGTGCTAGTGACAGTGCTAGTGACAGTGCTAGTGACAGTGTTAGTGACAGTGTTAGTGACAGTGCTAGTGACAGTGCTAGTGACAGTGCTAGTGACAGTGTTAGTGACAGTGCTAGTGACAGTGCTAGTGACAGTGCTAGTGACAGTGCTAGTGACAGTGTTAGTGACAGTGCTAGTGACAGTGTTAGTGACAGTGCTAGTGACAGTGTTAGTGACAGTGCTAGTGACAGTGCTAGTGACAGTGTTAGTGACAGTGCTAGTGACAGTGCTAGTGACAGTGTTAGTGACAGTGCTAGTGACAGTGTTAGTGACAGTGCTAGTGACAGTGCTAGTGACAGTGCTAGTGACAGTGCTAGTGACAGTGCTAGTGACAGTGTTAGTGACAGTGCTAGTGACAGTGCTAGTGACAGTGTTAGTGACAGTGCTAGTGACAGTGCTAGTGACAGTGTTAGTGACAGTGCTAGTGACAGTGTTAGTGACAGTGCTAGTGACAGTGCTAGTGACAGTGTTAGTGACATTGCTAGTGACAGTGCTAGTGACAGTGTTAGTGACAGTGCTAGTGACAGTGTTAGTGACAGTGCTAGTGACAGTGCTAGTGACAGTGTTAGTGACAGTGCTGGTGACAGTGCTAGTGACATTGCTAGTGACAGTGTTAGTGACAGTGCTAGTGACAGTGTTAGTGACAGTGCTAGTGACAGTGTTAGTGACAGTGCTAGTGACAGTGCTAGTGACAGTGTTAGTGACAGTGTTAGTGGCAGTGCTAGTGACAGTGTTAGTGACATTGTTAGTGACATTGCTAGTGACAGTGTTAGTGACAGTGCTAGTGACAGTGCTAGTGACAGTGTTAGTGACAGTGTTAGTGGCAGTGCTAGTGACAGTGTTAGTGACAGTGTTAGTGACAGTGCTAGTGACAGTGTTAGTGACAGTGCTAGTGACAGTGTTAGTGACAGTGTTAGTGACAGTGCTAGTGACAGTGTTAGTGACAGTGCTAGTGACAGTGTTAGTGACAGTGTTAGTGACAGTGCTAGTGACAGTGCTAGTGACAGTGCTAGTGACAGTGTTAGTGACAGTGCTAGTGACAGTGTTAGTGACAGTGTTAGTGACAGTGCTAGTGACAGTGTTAGTGACAGTGTTAGTGACAGTGCTAGTGACAGTGCTAGTGACAGTGTTAGTGACAGTGTTAGTGACAGTGTTAGTGACAGTGCTAGTGACAGTGTTAGTGACAGTGTTAGTGACAGTGCTAGTGACAGTGCTAGTGACAGTGCTAGTGACAGTGTTAGTGACAGTGCTAGTGACAGTGCTAGTGACAGTGCTAGTGACAGTGCTAGTGACAGTGTTAGTGACAGTGCTAGTGACAGTGTTAGTGACAGTGTTAGTGACAGTGCTAGTGACAGTGTTAGTGACATTGCTAGTGACAGTGTTAGTGACAGTGCTAGTGACAGTGCTAGTGACAGTGTTAGTGACAGTGCTAGTGACAGTGCTAGTGACAGTGTTAGTGACAGTGCTAGTGACAGTGCTAGTGACAGTGTTAGTGACAGTGCTAGTGACAGTGTTAGTGACAGTGCTAGTGACAGTGCTAGTGACAGTGCTAGTGACAGTGTTAGTGACAGTGCTAGTGACAATGTTAGTGACAGTGTTAGTGACAGTGCTAGTGACAGTTCTAGTGACAGTGTTAGTGACAGTGCTAGTGACAGTGTTAGTGACATTGCTAGTGACAGTGTTAGTGACAGTGTTAGTGACAGTGTTAGTGACATTGCTAGTGACAGTGTTAGTGACAGTGCTAGTGACAGTGCTAGTGACAGTGTTAGTGACAGTGTTAGTGACAGTGTTAGTGACATTGCTAGTGACAGTGTTAGTGACAGTGCTAGTGACAGTGTTAGTGACATTGCTAGTGACAGTGCTAGTGACAGTGCTAGTGACAGTGTTAGTGACTGTGCTAGTGACAGTGCTAGTGACAGTGCTAGTGACAGAGTGACAGTGCTAGTGACAGTGCTAGTGACAGTGCTAGTGACAGAGTGACAGTGCTAGTGACAGTGCTAGTGACAGTGTTAGTGACAGTGCTAGTGACAGTGTTAGTGACAGTGTTAGTGACAGAGTGACAGTGTTAGTGACAGTGTTAGTGACAGAGTGACAGTGTTAGTGACAGTGTTAGTGACAGTGTTAGTGACAGAGTGACAGTGTTAGTGACAGTGTTAGTGACAGTGCTAGTGACAGTGTTAGTGACAGTGCTAGTGACAGAGTGACAGTGCTAGTGACAGAGTGACAGTGCTAGTGACAGTGTTAGTGACAGTGCTAGTGACAATGCTAGTGACATCGTTAGTGACAGTGTTAGTGACAGAGTGACAGTGTTAGTGACAGTGTTAGTGATAATGCTAGTGACAGTGTTAGTGACAGTGTTAGTGACAGTGCTAGTGACAGTGTTAGTGACAGAGTGACAGTGTTAGTGACAGTGTTAGTGACAGTGTTAGTGACAGTGCTAGTGACAATGTTAGTGACAGTGTTAGTGACAGTGCTAGTGACAGTTCTAGTGACAGTGTTAGTGACAGTGCTAGTGACAGTGTTAGTGACATTGCTAGTGACAGTGTTAGTGACAGTGTTAGTGACAGTGTTAGTGACATTGCTAGTGACAGTGTTAGTGACAGTGCTAGTGACAGTGCTTGTGACAGTGTTAGTGACAGTGCTAGTGACAGTGTTAGTGACAGTGCTAGTGACAGTGCTAGTGACAGTGCTAGTGACAGTGCTAGTGACAGTGTTAGTGACTGTGCTAGTGACAGTGCTAGTGACAGTGTTAGTGACAGTGCTAGTGACAGTGTTAGTGACAGTGCTAGTGACATTGCTAGTGACAGTGCTAGTGACAGTGTTAGTGACTGTGCTAGTGACAGTGCTAGTGACAGTGTTAGTGACAGTGCTAGTGACAGTGTTAGTGACAGTGCTAGTGACAGAGTGACAGTGCTAGTGACAGTGCTAGTGACAGTGCTAGTGACAGAGTGACAGTGCTAGTGACAGTGCTAGTGACAGTGTTAGTGACAGTGCTAGTGACAGTGTTAGTGACAGTGTTAGTGACAGAGTGACAGTGTTAGTGACAGTGTTAGTGACAGTGTTAGTGACAGAGTGACAGTGTTAGTGACAGTGTTAGTGACAGTGTTAGTGACAGAGTGACAGTGTTAGTGACAGTGTTAGTGACAGTGCTAGTGACAGTGTTAGTGACAGTGCTAGTGACAGAGTGACAGTGCTAGTGACAGAGTGACAGTGCTAGTGACAGTGTTAGTGACAGTGCTAGTGACAATGCTAGTGACAGTGTTAGTGACAGTGTTAGTGACAGAGTGACAGTGTTAGTGACAGTGTTAGTGATAATGCTAGTGACAGTGTTAGTGACAGTGTTAGTGACAGAGTGACAGTGTTAGTGACAGTGCTAGTGACAGTGTTAGTGACAGAGTGACAGTGTTAGTGACAGTGTTAGTGACAGTGTTAGTGACAGTGCTAGTGACAGTGCTAGTGACAGTGTTAGTGACAGTGCTAGTAACAGTGTTAGTGACAGTGCTAGTGACAGTGCTAGTGACAGTGCTAGTGACAGTGTTAGTGACAGTGTTACTGACAAAGTGACAGTGCTAGTGACAGTGCTAGTGACAGTGTTAGTGACAGTGTAGTGACAGTGCTAGTGACAGTGCTAGTGACAGTGCTAGTGACAGTGCTAGTGACAGTGCTAGTGACAGTGTTAGTGACAGTGTTAGTGACAGTGTTAGTGACAAAGTGACAGTGCTAGTGACAGTGTTAGTGACAGTGTTAGTGACAAAGTGACAGTGCTAGTGACAGTGCTAGTGACAGTGTTAGTGACAGTGTTAGTGACAGTGTTAGTGACAAAGTGACAGTGCTAGTGACAGTGCTAGTGACAGTGTTAGTGACAGTGTAGTGACAGTGCTAGTGACAGTGCTAGTGACAGTGCTAGTGACAGTGCTAGTGACAGTGTTAGTGACTGCTAGTGACAGTGTTAGTGACAGTGTTAGTGACAGTGCTAGTGACAGTGCTAGTGACAGTGTTAGTGACAGAGTGACAGTGCTAGTGACAGTGCTAGGGACAGTGTTAGTGACAGTGCTAGTGACAGTGCTAGTGACAGTGTTAGTGACAGTGTTAGTGACAGAGTGACAGTGTTAGTGACAGTGTTAGTGACAGTGTTAGTGACAGTGTTAGTGACAGTGTTAGTGACAGAGTGACAGTGTTAGTGACAGTGCTAGTGACAGTGTTAGTGACAGAGTGACAGTGTTAGTGACAGTGTTAGTGACAGTGCTAGTGACAGTGTTAGTGACAGTGCTAGTAACAGAGTGACAGTGCTAGTGACAGAGTGACAGTGCTAGTGACAGTGTTAGTGACAGTGCTAGTGACAGTGCTAGTGACAGTGCTAGTGACAGTGCTAGTGACAGTGTTAGTGACAGTGTTAGTGACAGTGCTAGTGACAGTGCTAGTGACAGTGTTAGTGACAGTGTTAGTGACAAAGTGACAGTGCTAGTGACAGTGCTAGTGACAGTGTTAGTGACAGTGTAGTGACAGTGCTAGTGACAGTGCTAGTGACAGTGCTAGTGACAGTGCTAGTGACAGTGTTAGTGACTGCTAGTGACAGTGTTAGTGACAGTGTTAGTGACAGTGCTAGTGACAGTGCTAGTGACAGTGTTAGTGACAGAGTGACAGTGCTAGTGACAGTGCTAGGGACAGTGTTAGTGACAGTGCTAGTGACAGTGCTAGTGACAGTGTTAGTGACAGAGTGTTAGTGACAGAGTGACAGTGTTAGTGACAGTGTTAGTGATAATGCTAGTGACAGTGTTAGTGACAGTGTTAGTGACAGAGTGACAGTGTTAGTGACAGTGCTAGTGACAGTGCTAGTGACAGTGCTAGTGACAGTGCTAGTGACAGTGTTAGTGACAGTGTTAGTGACAGTGCTAGTGACAGTGCTAGTGACAGTGTTAGTGACAGTGTTAGTGACAAAGTGACAGTGCTAGTGACAGTGCTAGTGACAGTGTTAGTGACAGTGTAGTGACAGTGCTAGTGACAGTGCTAGTGACAGTGCTAGTGACAGTGCTAGTGACAGTGTTAGTGACTGCTAGTGACAGTGTTAGTGACAGTGTTAGTGACAGTGCTAGTGACAGTGCTAGTGACAGTGTTAGTGACAGAGTGACAGTGCTAGTGACAGTGCTAGGGACAGTGTTAGTGACAGTGCTAGTGACAGTGCTAGTGACAGTGTTAGTGACAGAGTGTTAGTGACAGAGTGACAGTGTTAGTGACAGTGTTAGTGACAGTGTTAGTGACAGTGTTAGTGACAGTGTTAGTGACAGAGTGACAGTGTTAGTGACAGTGCTAGTGACAGTGTTAGTGACAGAGTGACAGTGTTAGTGACAGTGTTAGTGACAGTGTTAGTGACAGTGCTAGTGACAGAGTGACAGTGCTAGTGACAGAGTGACAGTGCTAGTGACAGTGTTAGTGACAGTGCTAGTGACAGTGTTAGTGACAGTGTTAGTGACAGAGTGACAGTGTTAGTGACAGTGTTAGTGATAATGCTAGTGACAGTGTTAGTGACAGTGTTAGTGACAGAGTGACAGTGTTAGTGACAGAGTGACAGTGCTAGTGACAATGCTAGTGACAGTGTTAGTGACAATGCTAGTGACAGTGTTAGTGACAGTGCTAGTGACAGTGCTAGTGACAGTGCTAGTGACAGTGTTAGTGACAGTGTTAGTGACAGAGTGACAGTGTTAGTGACAGTGCTAGTGACATTGCTAGTGACAGTGCCAGTGACAGTGTTAGTGACAATGCTAGTGACAGTGCTAGTGACAGAGTGACAGTGTTAGTGACAGTGTTAGTGACAGTGTTAGTGACAGTGGTAGTGACAGTGTTAGTGACAGAGTGACAGTGTTAGTGACAGTGCTAGTGACAGTGTTAGTGACAGAGTGACAGTGTTAGTGACAGTGCTAGTGACAGTGTTAGTGACAGTGCTAGTGACAGAGTGACAGTGCTAGTGACAGAGTGACAGTGCTAGTGACAGTGTTAGTGACAGTGCTAGTGACAATGCTAGTGACAGTGTTAGTGACAGTGTTAGTGACAGAGTGACAGTGTTAGTGACAGTGTTAGTGATAATGCTAGTGACAGTGTTAGTGACAGTGTTAGTGACAGAGTGACAGTGTTAGTGACAGTGCTAGTGACAGTGTTAGTGACAGTGTTAGTGACAGTGTTAGTGACAGTGCTAGTGACAGTGCTAGTGACAGTGTTAGTGACAGTGTTAGTGACAGTGCTAGTGACAGTGCTAGTGAAAGTGCTAGTGACAGTGCTAGTGACAGTGTTAGTGACAGTGTTAGTGACAGAGTGACAGTGCTAGTGACAGTGCTAGTGACAGTGTTAGTGACAGTGTAGTGACAGTGCTAGTGACAGTGTTAGTGACAGTGCTAGTGACAGTGCTAGTGACAGTGTTAGTGACAGTGTTAGTGACAGAGTGACAGTGCTAGTGACAGAGTGACAGTGCTAGTGACAGTGTTAGTGACAATGCTAGTAACAGTGCTAGTGACAGTGCTAGTGACAGTGCTAGTGACAGTGTTAGTGACAGTGTTAGTGACAGAGTGACAGTGTTAGTGACAGTGCTAGTGACATTGCTAGTGACAGTGCCAGTGACAGTGTTAGTGACAATGCTAGTGACAGTGCTAGTGACAGAGTGACAGTGTTAGTGACAGTGTTAGTGACAGTGCTAGTGACAGTGTTAGTGACAGTGTTAGTGACAGTGTTAGTGACAGTGTTAGTGACAGAGTGACAGTGTTAGTGACAGTGCTAGTGACAGTGTTAGTGACAGAGTGACAGTGTTAGTGACAGTGTTAGTGACAGTGCTAGTGACAGTGTTAGTGACAGTGCTAGTGACAGAGTGACAGTGCTAGTGACAGAGTGACAGTGCTAGTGACAGTGTTAGTGACAGTGCTAGTGACAATGCTAGTGACAGTGTTAGTGACAGTGTTAGTGACAGAGTGACAGTGTTAGTGACAGTGTTAGTGATAATGCTAGTGACAGTGTTAGTGACAGTGTTAGTGACAGAGTGACAGTGTTAGTGACAGTGCTAGTGACAGTGTTAGAGACAGTGTTAGTGACAGTGTTAGTGACAGTGGTAGTGACAGTGCTAGTGACAGTGTTAGTGACAGTGTTAGTGACAGTGCTAGTGACAGTGTTAGTGACAGTGCTAGTGACAGTGCTAGTGACAGTGTTAGTGACAGTGTTAGTGACAGTGTTAGTGACAGTGTTAGTGACAGAGTGACAGTGCTAGTGACAGTGCTAGTGACAGTGTTAGTGACAGTGTAGTGACAGTGCTAGTGACAGTGTTAGTGACAGTGCTAGTGACAGTGCTAGTGACAGTGTTAGTGACAGTGCTAGTGACAGTGTTAGTGACAGTGCTAGTGACAGAGTGACAGTGCTAGTGACAGTGCTAGTGACAGTGCTAGTGACAGAGTGACAGTGCTAGTGACAGTGCTAGTGACAGTGTTAGTGACAGTGCTAGTGACAGTGTTAGTGACAGTGTTAGTGACAGAGTGACAGTGTTAGTGACAGTGCTAGTGACAGTGTTAGTGACAGTGTTAGTGACAGTGTTAGTGACAGTGTTAGTGACAGAGTGACAGTGTTAGTGACAGTGCTAGTGACAGTGTTAGTGACAGAGTGACAGTGTTAGTGACAGTGTTAGTGACAGTGCTAGTGACAGTGTTAGTGACAGTGCTAGTGACAGAGTGACAGTGCTAGTGACAGAGTGACAGTGCTAGTGACAGTGTTAGTGACAGTGCTAGTGACAATGCTAGTGACAGTGTTAGTGACAGTGTTAGTGACAGAGTGACAGTGTTAGTGACAGTGTTAGTGATAATGCTAGTGACAGTGTTAGTGACAGTGTTAGTGACAGAGTGACAGTGTTAGTGACAGTGCTAGTGACAGTGTTAGAGACAGTGTTAGTGACAGTGTTAGTGACAGTGGTAGTGACAGTGCTAGTGACAGTGTTAGTGACAGTGTTAGTGACAGTGCTAGTGACAGTGTTAGTGACAGTGCTAGTGACAGTGCTAGTGACAGTGTTAGTGACAGTGTTAGTGACAGTGTTAGTGACAGTGTTAGTGACAGAGTGACAGTGCTAGTGACAGTGCTAGTGACAGTGTTAGTGACAGTGTAGTGACAGTGCTAGTGACAGTGTTAGTGACAGTGCTAGTGACAGTGCTAGTGACAGTGTTAGTGACTGTGCTAGTGACAGTGCTAGTGACAGTGTTAGTGACAGTGCTAGTGACAGTGTTAGTGACAGTGCTAGTGACAGAGTGACAGTGCTAGTGACAGTGCTAGTGACAGTGCTAGTGACAGAGTGACAGTGCTAGTGACAGTGCTAGTGACAGTGTTAGTGACAGTGCTAGTGACAGTGTTAGTGACAGTGTTAGTGACAGAGTGACAGTGTTAGTGACAGTGTTAGTGACAGTGTTAGTGACAGAGTGACAGTGTTAGTGACAGTGTTAGTGACAGTGTTAGTGACAGAGTGACAGTGTTAGTGACAGTGTTAGTGACAGTGCTAGTGACAGTGTTAGTGACAGTGCTAGTGACAGAGTGACAGTGCTAGTGACAGAGTGACAGTGCTAGTGACAGTGTTAGTGACAGTGCTAGTGACAATGCTAGTGACAGTGTTAGTGACAGTGTTAGTGACAGAGTGACAGTGTTAGTGACAGTGTTAGTGATAATGCTAGTGACAGTGTTAGTGACAGTGTTAGTGACAGAGTGACAGTGTTAGTGACAGTGCTAGTGACAGTGTTAGTGACAGAGTGACAGTGTTAGTGACAGTGTTAGTGACAGTGTTAGTGACAGTGCTAGTGACAGTGCTAGTGACAGTGTTAGTGACAGTGCTAGTAACAGTGTTAGTGACAGTGCTAGTGACAGTGTTAGTGACAGTGTTAGTGACAGTGTTAGTGACAGTGCTAGTGACAGTGCTAGTGACAGTGTTAGTGACAGTGTTAGTGACAGTGTTAGTGACAAAGTGACAGTGCTAGTGACAGTGCTAGTGACAGTGTTAGTGACAGTGTAGTGACAGTGCTAGTGACAGTGCTAGTGACAGTGCTAGTGACAGTGCTAGTGACAGTGCTAGTGACAGTGTTAGTGACTGCTAGTGACAGTGTTAGTGACAGTGTTAGTGACAGTGCTAGTGACAGTGCTAGTGACAGTGTTAGTGACAGAGTGACAGTGCTAGTGACAGTGCTAGGGACAGTGTTAGTGACAGTGCTAGTGACAGTGCTAGTGACAGTGTTAGTGACAGTGTTAGTGACAGAGTGACAGTGTTAGTGACAGTGTTAGTGACAGTGTTAGTGACAGTGTTAGTGACAGTGTTAGTGACAGAGTGACAGTGTTAGTGACAGTGCTAGTGACAGTGTTAGTGACAGAGTGACAGTGTTAGTGACAGTGTTAGTGACAGTGCTAGTGACAGTGTTAGTGACAGTGCTAGTGACAGAGTGACAGTGCTAGTGACAGAGTGACAGTGCTAGTGACAGTGTTAGTGACAGTGCTAGTGACAGTGTTAGTGACAGTGTTAGTGACAGAGTGACAGTGTTAGTGATAATGCTAGTGACAGTGTTAGTGACAGTGTTAGTGACAGAGTGACAGTGTTAGTGACAGTGCTAGTGACAGTGTTAGTGACAGTGCTAGTGACAGTGCTAGTGACAGTGCTAGTGACAGTGCTAGTGACAGTGTTAGTGACAGTGCTAGTGACAGTGCTAGTGACAGTGTTAGTGACAGTGTTAGTGACAAAGTGACAGTGCTAGTGACAGTGCTAGTGACAGTGTTAGTGACAGTGTAGTGACAGTGCTAGTGACAGTGCTAGTGACAGTGCTAGTGACAGTGCTAGTGACAGTGTTAGTGACTGCTAGTGACAGTGTTAGTGACAGTGTTAGTGACAGTGCTAGTGACAGTGCTAGTGACAGTGTTAGTGACAGAGTGACAGTGCTAGTGACAGTGCTAGGGACAGTGTTAGTGACAGTGCTAGTGACAGTGCTAGTGACAGTGTTAGTGACAGTGTTAGTGACAGAGTGACAGTGTTAGTGACAGTGTTAGTGACAGTGTTAGTGACAGTGTTAGTGACAGTGTTAGTGACAGTGTTAGTGACAGAGTGACAGTGTTAGTGACAGTGCTAGTGACAGTGTTAGTGACAGAGTGACAGTGTTAGTGACAGTGTTAGTGACAGTGCTAGTGACAGTGTTAGTGACAGTGCTAGTGACAGAGTGACAGTGCTAGTGACAGAGTGACAGTGCTAGTGACAGTGTTAGTGACAGTGCTAGTGACAGTGTTAGTGACAGTGTTAGTGACAGAGTGACAGTGTTAGTGACAGTGTTAGTGATAATGCTAGTGACAGTGTTAGTGACTGTTAGTGACAGAGTGACAGTGTTAGTGACAGTGCTAGTGACAGTGTTAGTGACAGTGCTAGTGACAGTGCTAGTGACAGTGCTAGTGACAGTGCTAGTGACAGTGCTAGTGACAGTGTTAGTGACAGTGCTAGTGACAGTGCTAGTGACAGTGCTAGTGACAGTGTTAGTGACAGTGTTAGTGACAGAGTGACAGTGCTAGTGACAGTGCTAGTGACAGTGTTAGTGACAGTGTAGTGACAGTGCTAGTGACAGTGCTAGTGACAGTGCTAGTGACAGTGTTAGTGACTGCTAGTGACAGTGCTAGTGACAGTGTTAGTGACAGTGTTAGTGACAGTGCTAGTGACAGTGTTAGTGACAGTGCTAGTGACAGTGTTAGTGACATTGCTAGTGACAGTGTTAGTGACAGTGCTAGTGACAGTGCTAGTGACAGTGTTAGTGACAGAGTGACAGTGCTAGTGACAATGCTAGTGACAGTGTTAGTGACAATGCTAGTGACAGTGTTAGTGACAGTGCTAGTGACAGTGCTAGTGACAGTGCTAGTGACAGTGTTAGTGACAGTGTTAGTGACAGAGTGACAGTGTTAGTGACAGTGCTAGTGACATTGCTAGTGACAGTGCCAGTGACAGTGTTAGTGACAATGCTAGTGACAGTGCTAGTGACAGAGTGACAGTGTTAGTGACAGTGTTAGTGACAGTGTTAGTGACAGTGTTAGTGACAGTGTTAGTGACAGAGTGACAGTGTTAGTGACAGTGCTAGTGACAGTGTTAGTGACAGAGTGACAGTGTTAGTGACAGTGCTAGTGACAGTGTTAGTGACAGTGCTAGTGACAGAGTGACAGTGCTAGTGACAGAGTGACAGTGCTAGTGACAGTGTTAGTGACAGTGCTAGTGACAATGCTAGTGACAGTGTTAGTGACAGTGTTAGTGACAGAGTGACAGTGTTAGTGACAGTGTTAGTGATAATGCTAGTGACAGTGTTAGTGACAGTGTTAGTGACAGAGTGACAGTGTTAGTGACAGTGCTAGTGACAGTGTTAGTGACAGTGTTAGTGACAGTGTTAGTGACAGTGCTAGTGACAGTGCTAGTGACAGTGTTAGTGACAGTGTTAGTGACAGTGCTAGTGACAGTGCTAGTGACAGTGCTAGTGACAGTGCTAGTGACAGTGTTAGTGACAGTGTTAGTGACAGAGTGACAGTGCTAGTGACAGTGCTAGTGACAGTGTTAGTGACAGTGTAGTGACAGTGCTAGTGACAGTGTTAGTGACAGTGCTAGTGACAGTGCTAGTGACAGTGTTAGTGACAGAGTGACAGTGCTAGTGACAATGCTAGTGACAGTGTTAGTGACAGTGTTAGTGACAGTGCTAGTGACAGTGTTAGTGACAGTGTTAGTGACAGAGTGACAGTGTTAGTGACAGTGTTAGTGATAATGCTAGTGACAGTGTTAGTGACAGTGTTAGTGACAGAGTGACAGTGTTAGTGACAGTGCTAGTGACAGTGCTAGTGACAGTGCTAGTGACAGTGCTAGTGACAGTGCTAGTGACAGTGCTAGTGACAGTGTTAGTGACAGTGCTAGTGACAGTGCTAGTGACAGTGCTAGTGACAGTGTTAGTGACAGTGTTAGTGACAGAGTGACAGTGCTAGTGACAGTGCTAGTGACAGTGTTAGTGACAGTGTAGTGACAGTGCTAGTGACAGTGCTAGTGACAGTGCTAGTGACAGTGTTAGTGACTGCTAGTGACAGTGCTAGTGACAGTGTTAGTGACAGTGTTAGTGACAGTGCTAGTGACAGTGTTAGTGACAGTGCTAGTGACAGTGTTAGTGACATTGCTAGTGACAGTGTTAGTGACAGTGCTAGTGACAGTGCTAGTGACAGTGTTAGTGACAGAGTGACAGTGCTAGTGACAATGCTAGTGACAGTGTTAGTGACAATGCTAGTGACAGTGTTAGTGACAGTGCTAGTGACAGTGCTAGTGACAGTGCTAGTGACAGTGTTAGTGACAGTGTTAGTGACAGAGTGACAGTGTTAGTGACAGTGCTAGTGACATTGCTAGTGACAGTGCCAGTGACAGTGTTAGTGACAGTGCTAGTGACAGAGTGACAGTGTTAGTGACAGTGTTAGTGACAGTGTTAGTGACAGAGTGACAGTGTTAGTGACAGTGCTAGTGACAGTGCTAGTGACAGAGTGACAGTGTTAGTGACAGTGTTAGTGACAGTGTTAGTGACAGTGTTAGTGACAGTGTTAGTGACAGAGTGACAGTGTTAGTGACAGTGCTAGTGACAGTGTTAGTGACAGAGTGACAGTGTTAGTGACAGTGCTAGTGACAGTGTTAGTGACAGTGCTAGTGACAGAGTGACAGTGCTAGTGACAGAGTGACAGTGCTAGTGACAGTGTTAGTGACAGTGCTAGTGACAATGCTAGTGACAGTGTTAGTGACAGTGTTAGTGACAGAGTGACAGTGTTAGTGACAGTGTTAGTGATAATGCTAGTGACAGTGTTAGTGACAGTGTTAGTGACAGAGTGACAGTGTTAGTGACAGTGCTAGTGACAGTGTTAGTGACAGTGTTAGTGACAGTGCTAGTGACAGTGCTAGTGACAGTGTTAGTGACAGTGTTAGTGACAGTGCTAGTGACAGTGCTAGTGACAGTGCTAGTGACAGTGCTAGTGACAGTGTTAGTGACAGTGTTAGTGACAGTGTAGTGACAGTGCTAGTGACAGTGTTAGTGACAGTGCTAGTGACAGTGCTAGTGACAGTGTTAGTGACAGAGTGACAGTGCTAGTGACAATGCTAGTGACAGTGTTAGTGACAATGCTAGTAACAGTGCTAGTGACAGTGCTAGTGACAGTGCTAGTGACAGTGTTAGTGACAGTGTTAGTGACAGTGTTAGTGACAGAGTGACAGTGTTAGTGACAGTGCTAGTGACATTGCTAGTGACAGTGCCAGTGACAGTGTTAGTGACAATGCTAGTGACAGTGCTAGTGACAGAGTGACAGTGTTAGTGACAGTGTTAGTGACAGTGCTAGTGACAGTGTTAGTGACAGTGTTAGTGACAGTGTTAGTGACAGTGTTAGTGACAGAGTGACAGTGTTAGTGACAGTGCTAGTGACAGTGTTAGTGACAGAGTGACAGTGTTAGTGACAGTGTTAGTGACAGTGCTAGTGACAGTGTTAGTGACAGTGCTAGTGACAGAGTGACAGTGCTAGTGACAGAGTGACAGTGCTAGTGACAGTGTTAGTGACAGTGCTAGTGACAATGCTAGTGACAGTGTTAGTGACAGTGTTAGTGACAGAGTGACAGTGTTAGTGACAGTGTTAGTGATAATGCTAGTGACAGTGTTAGTGACAGTGTTAGTGACAGAGTGACAGTGTTAGTGACAGTGCTAGTGACAGTGTTAGTGACAGTGTTAGTGACAGTGTTAGTGACAGTGGTAGTGACAGTGCTAGTGACAGTGTTAGTGACAGTGTTAGTGACAGTGCTAGTGACAGTGTTAGTGACAGTGCTAGTGACAGTGCTAGTGACAGTGTTAGTGACAGTGTTAGTGACAGTGTTAGTGACAGAGTGACAGTGCTAGTGACAGTGCTAGTGACAGTGTTAGTGACAGTGTAGTGACAGTGCTAGTGACAGTGCTAGTGACAGTGTTAGTGACTGCTAGTGACAGTGCTAGTGACAGTGTTAGTGACAGTGTTAGTGACAGTGCTAGTGACAGTGTTAGTGACAGTGCTAGTGACAGTGTTAGTGACAGTGCTAGTGACAGTGTTAGTGACAGAGTGACAGTGATAGTGACAATGCTAGTGACAGTGTTAGTGACAATGCTAGTGACAGTGCTAGTGACAGTGCTAGTGACAGTGTTAGTGACAGTGTTAGTGACAGAGTGACAGTGTTAGTGACAGTGCTAGTGACATTGCTAGTGACAGTGCCAGTGACAGTGTTAGTGACAGTGCTAGTGACAGAGTGACAGTGTTAGTGACAGTGTTAGTGACAGTGCTAGTGACAGAGTGACAGTGTTAGTGACAGTGTTAGTGACAGTGCTAGTGACAGTGTTAGTGACAGTGTTAGTGACAGTGTTAGTGACAGTGTTAGTGACAGAGTGACAGTGTTAGTGACAGTGCTAGTGACAGTGTTAGTGACAGTGTTAGTGACAGAGTGACAGTGTTAGTGACAGTGTTAGTGACAGTGCTAGTGACAGTGTTAGTGACAGTGCTAGTGACAGAGTGACAGTGCTAGTGACAGAGTGACAGTGCTAGTGACAGTGTTAGTGACAGTGTTAGTGACAGAGTGACAGTGTTAGTGACAGTGTTAGTGATAATGCTAGTGACAGTGTTAGTGACAGTGTTAGTGACAGAGTGACAGTGTTAGTGACAGTGCTAGTGACAGTGTTAGTGACAGTGTTAGTGACACTGCTAGTGACAGTGCTAGTGACAGTGTTAGTGACAGTGTTAGTGACAGTGTTAGTGACAGAGTGACAGTGTGAGTGACAGTGCTAGTGACAGTGTTAGTGACAGAGTGACAGTGTTAGTGACAGTGTTAGTGACAGTGCTAGTGACAGTGTTAGTGACAGTGTTAGTGACAGTGCTAGTGACAATGCTAGTGACAGTGTTAGTGACAGTGTTAGTGACAGAGTGACAGTGTTAGTGACAGTGTTAGTGATAATGCTAGTGACAGTGTTAGTGACAGTGTTAGTGACAGAGTGACAGTGTTAGTGACAGTGTTAGTGACAGTGTTAGTGACAGTGCTAGTGACAGTGCTAGTGACAGTGTTAGTGACAGTGCTAGTGACAGTGCTAGTGACAGTGCTAGTGACAGTGTTAGTGACAGTGTTAGTGACAGTGCTAGTGACAGTGCTAGTGACAGTGCTAGTGACAGTGTTAGTGACAGTGTTAGTGACAGAGTGACAGTGCTAGTGACAGTGCTAGTGACAGTGTTAGTGACAGTGTAGTGACAGTGCTAGTGACAGTGCTAGTGACAGTGCTAGTGACAGTGTTAGTGACTGCTAGTGACAGTGCTAGTGACAGTGTTAGTGACAGTGCTAGTGACAGTGCTAGTGACAGTGTTAGTGACAGTGCTAGTGACAGTGTTAGTGACATTGCTAGTGACAGTGTTAGTGACAGTGCTAGTGACAGTGCTAGTGACAGTGTTAGTGACAGAGTGACAGTGCTAGTGACAATGCTAGTGACAGTGTTAGTGACAATGCTAGTGACAGTGCTAGTGACAGTGCTAGTGACAGTGCTAGTGACAGTGTTAGTGACAGAGTGACAGTGTTAGTGACAGTGCTAGTGACATTGCTAGTGACAGTGACAGTGCTAGTGACAGTGCTAGTGACAGTGCTAGTGACAGTGCTAGTGACAGTGCTAGTGACAGTGTTAGTGACAGTGCTAGTGACAGTGCTAGTGACAGTGTTAGTGACAGTGCTAGTGACAGTGCTAGTGACAGTGTTAGTGACAGTATTAGTGACAGAGTGACAGTGTTAGTGACAGTGTTAGTGACATTGCTAGTGACAGCGTTAGTGACAGTGCTAGTGACAGAGTGACAGTGCTAGTGACAGTGCTAGTGACAGAGTGACAGTGTTAGTGACAGTGTTAGTGACAGTGTTAGTGACAGTGCTAGTGACAGTGTTAGTGACAGTGTTAGTGACAGTGCTAGTGACAGTGTTAGTGACAGTGATAGTGACAGTGCTAGTGACAGTGTTAGTGACAGTGTTAGTGACAGTGTTAGTGACAGTGCTAGTGACAGTGTTAGTGACAGTGTTAGTGACATTGCTAGTGACAGTGTTAGTGACAGTGTTAGTGACAGTGTTAGTGACAGAGTGACAGTGCTAGTGACAGTGCTAGTGACAGTGTTAGTGACAGTGTTAGTGACAGTGTTAGTGACAGTGCTAGTGACAGTGTTAGTGACAGTGCTAGTGACAGTGCTAGTGACAGTGTTAGTGACAGTGCTAGTGACAGTGCTAGTGACAGTGCTAGTGACAGTGTTAGTGACAGTGCTAGTGACAGTGCTAGTGACAGTGCTAGTGACAGTGCTAGTGACAGTGTTAGTGACAGTGCTAGTGACAGTGCTAGTGACAGTGTTAGTGACATTGCTAGTGACAGTGCTAGTGACAGTGTTAGTGACAGTGCTAGTGACAGTGTTAGTGACAGTGCTAGTGACAGTGCTAGTGACATTGCTAGTGACAGTGCTAGTGACAGTGCTAGTGACAGTGCTAGTGACAGTGTTAGTGACAGTGCTAGTGACAGTGTTAGTGACATTGCTAGTGACAGTGCTAGTGACAGTGCTAGTGACATTGCTAGTGACAGTGCTAGTGACAGTGCTAGTGACAGTGCTAGTGACAGTGCTAGTGACAGTGCTAGTGACAGTGCTAGTGACATTGCTAGTGACAGTGCTAGTGACAGTGTTAGTGACAGTGCTAGTGACAGTGCTAGTGACAGTGCTAGTGACAGTGCTAGTGACAGTGCTAGTGACATTGCTAGTGACAGTGCTAGTGACAGTGCTAGTGACAGTGCTAGTGACAGTGTTAGTGACAGTGCTAGTGACAGTGCTAGTGACATTGCTAGTGACAGTGCTAGTGACAGTGCTAGTGACAGTGCTAGTGACAGTGTTAGTGACAGTGCTAGTGACAGTGCTAGTGACAGTGCTAGTGACAGTGCTAGTGACAGTGTTAGTGACAGTGCTAGTGACAGTGTTAGTGACATTGCTAGTGACAGTGCTAGTGACAGTGTTAGTGACAGTGCTAGTGACAGTGCTAGTGACAGTGCTAGTGACAGTGCTAGTGACAGTGCTAGTGACAGTGTTAGTGACAGTGTTAGTGACAGTGCTAGTGACAGTGTTAGTGACATTGCTAGTGACAGTGTTAGTGACAGTGCTAGTGACAGTGTTAGTGACAGTGCTAGTGACAGTGCTAGTGACAGTGTTAGTGACAGTGTTAGTGACAGTGTTAGTGACAGAGTGACAGTGCTAGTGACAGTGCTAGTGACAGTGCTAGTGACAGTGTAGTGACAGTGCTAGTGACAGTGCTAGTGACAGTGTTAGTGACTGCTAGTGACAGTGCTAGTGACAGTGTTAGTGACAGTGCTAGTGACAGTGTTAGTGACAGTGCTAGTGACAGTGTTAGTGACATTGCTAGTGACAGTGTTAGTGACAGTGTTAGTGACAGAGTGACAGTGCTAGTGACAGTGTTAGTGACAGTGCTAGTGACAGTGTTAGTGACAATGCTAGTGACAGTGCTAGTGACAGTGTTAGTGACAGAGTGACAGTGCTAGTGACAGTGTTAGTGACAGTGCTAGTGACAGTGCTAGTGACAGTGTTAGTGACAGAGTGACAGTGCTAGTGACAGTGTTAGTGACAGTGCTAGTGACAGTGTTAGTGACAATGCTAGTGACAGTGCTAGTGACAGTGCTAGTGACAGTGCTAGTGACAGTGTTAGTGACAGTGTTAGTGACAGAGTGACAGTGTTAGTGACAGTGCTAGTGACATTGCTAGTGACAGTGTTAGTGACAGTGTTAGTGACAGTGCTAGTGACAGTGCTAGTGACAGTGTTAGTGACAGTGCTAGTGACAGTGTTAGTAACATTGCTAGTGACAGTGTTAGTGACAGTGTTAGTGACAGTGTTAGTGACAGTGTTAGTGACATTGCTAGTGACAGTGTTAGTGACAGTGCTAGTGACAGTGCTAGTGACAGTGTTAGTGACATTGCTAGTGACAGTGCTAGTGACAGTGCTAGTGACAGTGTTAGTGACTGTGCTAGTGACAGTGCTAGTGACAGTGTTAGTGACAGTGCTAGTGACAGTGTTAGTGACAGTGCTAGTGACAGAGTGACAGTGCTAGTGACAGTGCTAGTGACAGTGCTAGTGACAGAGTGACAGTGCTAGTGACAGTGCTAGTGACAGTGTTAGTGACAGTGCTAGTGACAGTATTAGTGACAGTGTTAGTGACAGAGTGACAGTGTTAGTGACAGTGTTAGTGACAGTGCTAGTGACAGTGTTAGTGACAGTGTTAGTGACAGTGTTAGTGACAGTGTTAGTGACAGAGTGACAGTGTTAGTGACAGTGCTAGTGACAGTGTTAGTGACAGTGTTAGTGACAGAGTGACAGTGTTAGTGACAGTGTTAGTGACAGTGCTAGTGACAGTGTTAGTGACAGTGCTAGTGACAGAGTGACAGTGCTAGTGACAGAGTGACAGTGCTAGTGACAGTGTTAGTGACAGTGCTAGTGACAGTGCTAGTGACAGTGTTAGTGACAGTGCTAGTGACAGTGCTAGTGACAGTGTTAGTGACAGTGTTAGTGACAGTGCTAGTGACAGTGCTAGTGACAGTGTTAGTGACAGTGCTAGTGACAGTGCTAGTGACAGTGTTAGTGACAGTGCTAGTGACAGTGTTAGTGACAGAGTGACAGTGTTAGTGACAGTGTTAGTGACAGTGCTAGTGACAGTGTTAGTGACAGTGCTAGTGACAGAGTGACAGTGCTAGTGACAGAGTGACAGTGCTAGTGACAGTGTTAGTGACAGTGCTAGTGACAATGCTAGTGACAGTGTTAGTGACAGTGTTAGTGACAGAGTGACAGTGTTAGTGACAGTGTTAGTGATAATGCTAGTGACAGTGTTAGTGACAGTGTTAGTGACAGAGTGGCAGTGTTAGTGACAGTGCTAGTGACAGTGTTAGTGACAGTGTTAGTGACAGTGCTAGTGACAGTGCTAGTGACAGTGCTAGTGACAGTGCTAGTGACAGTGCTAGTGACAGTGTTAGTGACAGTGTTAGTGACAGTGCTAGTGACAGTGTTAGTGACAGTGCTAGTGACAGTGCTAGTGATATTGCTAGTGACAGTGCTAGTGACAGTGTTAGTGACAGTGTTAGTGACAGTGTTAGTGACAGAGTGACAGTGCTAGTGACAGTGCTAGTGACAGTGCTAGTGACAGTGTAGTGACAGTGCTAGTGACAGTGCTAGTGACAGTGCTAGTGACAGTGTTAGTGACTGCTAGTGACAGTGCTAGTGACAGTGTTAGTGACAGTGTTAGTGACAGTGCTAGTGACAGTGTTAGTGACAGTGCTAGTGACAGTGTTAGTGACATTGCTAGTGACAGTGTTAGTGACAGTGCTAGTGACAGTGCTAGTGACAGTGTTAGTGACAGAGTGACAGTGCTAGTGACAATGCTAGTGACAGTGTTAGTGACAGTGCTAGTGACAGTGTTAGTGACATAGTTATTGACAGAGTGACAGTGCTAGTGACAGTGCTAGTGACAGTGTTAGTGACAGTGTTAGTGACACAGTGACAGTGCTAGTGACAGTGTTAGTGACAGTGCTAGTGACAGTGTTAGTGACATAGTGACAGAGTGACAGTGCTAGTGACAGTGCTAGTGACAGTGTTAGTGACAGTGCTAGTGACAGTGTTAGTGACAGAGTGACAGTGTTAGTGACAGTGTTAGTGACAGTGCTAGTGACAGTGCTAGTGACAGTGTTAGTGACAGTGTTAGTGACAGTGCTAGTGACAGTGTTAGTGACAGTGCTAGTGACAGTGTTAGTGACAGTGCTAGTGACAGTGCTAGTGACAGTGTTAGTGACAGTGTTAGTGACAAAGTGACAGTGCTAGTGACAGTGCTAGTGACAGTGTTAGTGACAGTGTAGTGACAGTGCTAGTGACAGTGCTAGTGACAGTGCTAGTGACAGTGTTAGTGACTGCTAGTGACAGTGCTAGTGACAGTGTTAGTGACAGTGTTAGTGACAGTGCTAGTGACAGTGTTAGTGACAGTGCTAGTGACAGTGCTAGTGACAGTGTTAGTGACAGAGTGACAGTGCTAGTAACAGTGCTAGGGACAGTGTTAGTGACAGTGCTAGTGACAGTGCTAGTGACAGTGTTAGTGACAGTGTTAGTGACAGAGTGACAGTGTTAGTGACAGTGTTAGTGACAGTGTTAGTGACAGTGTTAGTGACAGAGTGACAGTGTTAGTGACAGTGCTAGTGACAGTGTTAGTGACAGTGTTAGTGACAGAGTGACAGTGCTAGTGACAGTGTTAGTGACAGTGCTAGTGACAGAGTGACAGTGCTAGTGACAGTGTTAGTGACAGTGCTAGTGACTATGCTAGTGACAGTGTTAGTGACAGTGTTAGTGACAGAGTGACAGTGTTAGTGACAGTGTTAGTGATAATGCTAGTGACAGTGTTATTGACAGTGTTAGTGACAGAGTGACAGTGTTAGTGACAGTGCTAGTGACAGTGTTAGTGACAGAGTGACAGTGTTAGTGACAGTGTTAGTGACAGTGTTAGTGACAGTGCTAGTGACAGTGCTAGTGACAGTGTTAGTGACAGTGCTAGTGACAGTGTTAGTGACAGTGCTAGTGACAGTGTTAGTGACAGTGCTAGTGACAGAGTGACAGTGCTAGTGACAGAGTGACAGTGCTAGTGACAGTGTTAGTGACAGTGCTAGTGACAGTGTTAGTGACAGTGTTAGTGACAGAGTGACAGTGTTAGTGACAGTGTTAGTGATAATGCTAGTGACAGTGTTAGTGACAGTGTTAGTGACAGAGTGACAGTGTTAGTGACAGAGTGACAGTGCTAGTGACAATGCTAGTGACAGTGTTAGTGACAGTGCTAGTGACAGTGCTAGTGACAGTGCTAGTGACAGTGTTAGTGACAGTGTTAGTGACAGAGTGACAGTGTTAGTGACAGTGCTAGTGACATTGCTAGTGACAGTGCCAGTGACAGTGTTAGTGACAATGCTAGTGACAGTGCTAGTGACAGAGTGACAGTGTTAGTGACAGTGTTAGTGACAGTGTTAGTGACAGTGGTAGTGACAGTGTTAGTGACAGAGTGACAGTGTTAGTGACAGTGCTAGTGACAGTGTTAGTGACAGAGTGACAGTGTTAGTGACAGTGCTAGTGACAGTGTTAGTGACAGTGCTAGTGACAGAGTGACAGTGCTAGTGACAGAGTGACAGTGCTAGTGACAGTGTTAGTGACAGTGCTAGTGACAATGCTAGTGACAGTGTTAGTGACAGTGTTAGTGACAGAGTGACAGTGTTAGTGACAGTGTTAGTGATAATGCTAGTGACAGTGTTAGTGACAGTGTTAGTGACAGAGTGACAGTGTTAGTGACAGTGCTAGTGACAGTGTTAGTGACAGTGTTAGTGACAGTGTTAGTGACAGTGCTAGTGACAGTGCTAGTGACAGTGTTAGTGACAGTGTTAGTGACAGTGCTAGTGACAGTGCTAGTGAAAGTGCTAGTGACAGTGCTAGTGACAGTGTTAGTGACAGTGTTAGTGACAGAGTGACAGTGCTAGTGACAGTGCTAGTGACAGTGTTAGTGACAGTGTAGTGACAGTGCTAGTGACAGTGTTAGTGACAGTGCTAGTGACAGTGCTAGTGACAGTGTTAGTGACAGTGTTAGTGACAGAGTGACAGTGCTAGTGACAGAGTGACAGTGCTAGTGACAGTGTTAGTGACAATGCTAGTAACAGTGCTAGTGACAGTGCTAGTGACAGTGCTAGTGACAGTGTTAGTGACAGTGTTAGTGACAGAGTGACAGTGTTAGTGACAGTGCTAGTGACATTGCTAGTGACAGTGCCAGTGACAGTGTTAGTGACAATGCTAGTGACAGTGCTAGTGACAGAGTGACAGTGTTAGTGACAGTGTTAGTGACAGTGCTAGTGACAGTGTTAGTGACAGTGTTAGTGACAGTGTTAGTGACAGTGTTAGTGACAGAGTGACAGTGTTAGTGACAGTGCTAGTGACAGTGTTAGTGACAGAGTGACAGTGTTAGTGACAGTGTTAGTGACAGTGCTAGTGACAGTGTTAGTGACAGTGCTAGTGACAGAGTGACAGTGCTAGTGACAGAGTGACAGTGCTAGTGACAGTGTTAGTGACAGTGCTAGTGACAATGCTAGTGACAGTGTTAGTGACAGTGTTAGTGACAGAGTGACAGTGTTAGTGACAGTGTTAGTGATAATGCTAGTGACAGTGTTAGTGACAGTGTTAGTGACAGAGTGACAGTGTTAGTGACAGTGCTAGTGACAGTGTTAGAGACAGTGTTAGTGACAGTGTTAGTGACAGTGGTAGTGACAGTGCTAGTGACAGTGTTAGTGACAGTGTTAGTGACAGTGCTAGTGACAGTGTTAGTGACAGTGCTAGTGACAGTGCTAGTGACAGTGTTAGTGACAGTGTTAGTGACAGTGTTAGTGACAGTGTTAGTGACAGAGTGACAGTGCTAGTGACAGTGCTAGTGACAGTGTTAGTGACAGTGTAGTGACAGTGCTAGTGACAGTGTTAGTGACAGTGCTAGTGACAGTGCTAGTGACAGTGTTAGTGACAGTGCTAGTGACAGTGTTAGTGACAGTGCTAGTGACAGAGTGACAGTGCTAGTGACAGTGCTAGTGACAGTGCTAGTGACAGAGTGACAGTGCTAGTGACAGTGCTAGTGACAGTGTTAGTGACAGTGCTAGTGACAGTGTTAGTGACAGTGTTAGTGACAGAGTGACAGTGTTAGTGACAGTGCTAGTGACAGTGTTAGTGACAGTGTTAGTGACAGTGTTAGTGACAGTGTTAGTGACAGAGTGACAGTGTTAGTGACAGTGCTAGTGACAGTGTTAGTGACAGAGTGACAGTGTTAGTGACAGTGTTAGTGACAGTGCTAGTGACAGTGTTAGTGACAGTGCTAGTGACAGAGTGACAGTGCTAGTGACAGAGTGACAGTGCTAGTGACAGTGTTAGTGACAGTGCTAGTGACAATGCTAGTGACAGTGTTAGTGACAGTGTTAGTGACAGAGTGACAGTGTTAGTGACAGTGTTAGTGATAATGCTAGTGACAGTGTTAGTGACAGTGTTAGTGACAGAGTGACAGTGTTAGTGACAGTGCTAGTGACAGTGTTAGAGACAGTGTTAGTGACAGTGTTAGTGACAGTGGTAGTGACAGTGCTAGTGACAGTGTTAGTGACAGTGTTAGTGACAGTGCTAGTGACAGTGTTAGTGACAGTGCTAGTGACAGTGCTAGTGACAGTGTTAGTGACAGTGTTAGTGACAGTGTTAGTGACAGTGTTAGTGACAGAGTGACAGTGCTAGTGACAGTGCTAGTGACAGTGTTAGTGACAGTGTAGTGACAGTGCTAGTGACAGTGTTAGTGACAGTGCTAGTGACAGTGCTAGTGACAGTGTTAGTGACTGTGCTAGTGACAGTGCTAGTGACAGTGTTAGTGACAGTGCTAGTGACAGTGTTAGTGACAGTGCTAGTGACAGAGTGACAGTGCTAGTGACAGTGCTAGTGACAATGCTAGTGACAGAGTGACAGTGCTAGTGACAGTGCTAGTGACAGTGTTAGTGACAGTGCTAGTGACAGTGTTAGTGACAGTGTTAGTGACAGAGTGACAGTGTTAGTGACAGTGTTAGTGACAGTGTTAGTGACAGTGTTAGTGACAGAGTGACAGTGTTAGTGACAGTGTTAGTGACAGTGTTAGTGACAGAGTGACAGTGTTAGTGACAGTGTTAGTGACAGTGCTAGTGACAGTGTTAGTGACAGTGCTAGTGACAGAGTGACAGTGCTAGTGACAGAGTGACAGTGCTAGTGACAGTGTTAGTGACAGTGCTAGTGACAATGCTAGTGACAGTGTTAGTGACAGTGTTAGTGACAGAGTGACAGTGTTAGTGACAGTGTTAGTGATAATGCTAGTGACAGTGTTAGTGACAGTGTTAGTGACAGAGTGACAGTGTTAGTGACAGTGCTAGTGACAGTGTTAGTGACAGAGTGACAGTGTTAGTGACAGTGTTAGTGACAGTGTTAGTGACAGTGCTAGTGACAGTGCTAGTGACAGTGTTAGTGACAGTGCTAGTAACAGTGTTAGTGACAGTGCTAGTGACAGTGTTAGTGACAGTGTTAGTGACAGTGTTAGTGACAGTGCTAGTGACAGTGCTAGTGACAGTGTTAGTGACAGTGTTAGTGACAGTGTTAGTGACAAAGTGACAGTGCTAGTGACAGTGCTAGTGACAGTGTTAGTGACAGTGTAGTGACAGTGCTAGTGACAGTGCTAGTGACAGTGCTAGTGACAGTGCTAGTGACAGTGCTAGTGACAGTGTTAGTGACTGCTAGTGACAGTGTTAGTGACAGTGTTAGTGACAGTGCTAGTGACAGTGCTAGTGACAGTGTTAGTGACAGAGTGACAGTGCTAGTGACAGTGCTAGGGACAGTGTTAGTGACAGTGCTAGTGACAGTGCTAGTGACAGTGTTAGTGACAGTGTTAGTGACAGAGTGACAGTGTTAGTGACAGTGTTAGTGACAGTGTTAGTGACAGTGTTAGTGACAGTGTTAGTGACAGAGTGACAGTGTTAGTGACAGTGCTAGTGACAGTGTTAGTGACAGAGTGACAGTGTTAGTGACAGTGTTAGTGACAGTGCTAGTGACAGTGTTAGTGACAGTGCTAGTGACAGAGTGACAGTGCTAGTGACAGAGTGACAGTGCTAGTGACAGTGTTAGTGACAGTGCTAGTGACAGTGTTAGTGACAGTGTTAGTGACAGAGTGACAGTGTTAGTGATAATGCTAGTGACAGTGTTAGTGACAGTGTTAGTGACAGAGTGACAGTGTTAGTGACAGTGCTAGTGACAGTGTTAGTGACAGTGCTAGTGACAGTGCTAGTGACAGTGCTAGTGACAGTGCTAGTGACAGTGTTAGTGACAGTGCTAGTGACAGTGCTAGTGACAGTGTTAGTGACAGTGTTAGTGACAAAGTGACAGTGCTAGTGACAGTGCTAGTGACAGTGTTAGTGACAGTGTAGTGACAGTGCTAGTGACAGTGCTAGTGACAGTGCTAGTGACAGTGCTAGTGACAGTGTTAGTGACTGCTAGTGACAGTGTTAGTGACAGTGTTAGTGACAGTGCTAGTGACAGTGCTAGTGACAGTGTTAGTGACAGAGTGACAGTGCTAGTGACAGTGCTAGGGACAGTGTTAGTGACAGTGCTAGTGACAGTGCTAGTGACAGTGTTAGTGACAGTGTTAGTGACAGAGTGACAGTGTTAGTGACAGTGTTAGTGACAGTGTTAGTGACAGTGTTAGTGACAGTGTTAGTGACAGTGTTAGTGACAGAGTGACAGTGTTAGTGACAGTGCTAGTGACAGTGTTAGTGACAGAGTGACAGTGTTAGTGACAGTGTTAGTGACAGTGCTAGTGACAGTGTTAGTGACAGTGCTAGTGACAGAGTGACAGTGCTAGTGACAGAGTGACAGTGCTAGTGACAGTGTTAGTGACAGTGCTAGTGACAGTGTTAGTGACAGTGTTAGTGACAGAGTGACAGTGTTAGTGACAGTGTTAGTGATAATGCTAGTGACAGTGTTAGTGACAGTGTTAGTGACAGAGTGACAGTGTTAGTGACAGTGCTAGTGACAGTGTTAGTGACAGTGCTAGTGACAGTGCTAGTGACAGTGCTAGTGACAGTGCTAGTGACAGTGCTAGTGACAGTGTTAGTGACAGTGCTAGTGACAGTGCTAGTGACAGTGCTAGTGACAGTGTTAGTGACAGTGTTAGTGACAGAGTGACAGTGCTAGTGACAGTGCTAGTGACAGTGTTAGTGACAGTGTAGTGACAGTGCTAGTGACAGTGCTAGTGACAGTGCTAGTGACAGTGTTAGTGACTGCTAGTGACAGTGCTAGTGACAGTGTTAGTGACAGTGTTAGTGACAGTGCTAGTGACAGTGTTAGTGACAGTGCTAGTGACAGTGTTAGTGACATTGCTAGTGACAGTGTTAGTGACAGTGCTAGTGACAGTGCTAGTGACAGTGTTAGTGACAGAGTGACAGTGCTAGTGACAATGCTAGTGACAGTGTTAGTGACAATGCTAGTGACAGTGTTAGTGACAGTGCTAGTGACAGTGCTAGTGACAGTGCTAGTGACAGTGTTAGTGACAGTGTTAGTGACAGAGTGACAGTGTTAGTGACAGTGCTAGTGACATTGCTAGTGACAGTGCCAGTGACAGTGTTAGTGACAATGCTAGTGACAGTGCTAGTGACAGAGTGACAGTGTTAGTGACAGTGTTAGTGACAGTGTTAGTGACAGTGTTAGTGACAGTGTTAGTGACAGAGTGACAGTGTTAGTGACAGTGCTAGTGACAGTGTTAGTGACAGAGTGACAGTGTTAGTGACAGTGCTAGTGACAGTGTTAGTGACAGTGCTAGTGACAGAGTGACAGTGCTAGTGACAGAGTGACAGTGCTAGTGACAGTGTTAGTGACAGTGCTAGTGACAATGCTAGTGACAGTGTTAGTGACAGTGTTAGTGACAGAGTGACAGTGTTAGTGACAGTGTTAGTGATAATGCTAGTGACAGTGTTAGTGACAGTGTTAGTGACAGAGTGACAGTGTTAGTGACAGTGCTAGTGACAGTGTTAGTGACAGTGTTAGTGACAGTGTTAGTGACAGTGCTAGTGACAGTGCTAGTGACAGTGCTAGTGACAGTGCTAGTGACAGTGTTAGTGACAGTGTTAGTGACAGAGTGACAGTGCTAGTGACAATGCTAGTGACAGTGTTAGTGACAGTGTTAGTGACAGAGTGACAGTGTTAGTGACAGTGTTAGTGACAGTGTTAGTGACAGAGTGACAGTGTTAGTGACAGTGCTAGTGACAGTGTTAGTGACAGTGTAGTGACAGTGCTAGTGACAGTGTTAGTGACAGTGCTAGTGACAGTGCTAGTGACAGTGTTAGTGACAGAGTGACAGTGCTAGTGACAATGCTAGTGACAGTGTTAGTGACAGTGTTAGTGACAGTGCTAGTGACAGTGTTAGTGACAGTGTTAGTGACAGAGTGACAGTGTTAGTGACAGTGTTAGTGATAATGCTAGTGACAGTGTTAGTGACAGTGTTAGTGACAGAGTGACAGTGTTAGTGACAGTGCTAGTGACAGTGTTAGTGACAGTGCTAGTGACAGTGCTAGTGACAGTGCTAGTGACAGTGCTAGTGACAGTGCTAGTGACAGTGTTAGTGACAGTGCTAGTGACAGTGCTAGTGACAGTGCTAGTGACAGTGTTAGTGACAGTGTTAGTGACAGAGTGACAGTGCTAGTGACAGTGCTAGTGACAGTGTTAGTGACAGTGTAGTGACAGTGCTAGTGACAGTGCTAGTGACAGTGCTAGTGACAGTGTTAGTGACTGCTAGTGACAGTGCTAGTGACAGTGTTAGTGACAGTGTTAGTGACAGTGCTAGTGACAGTGTTAGTGACAGTGCTAGTGACAGTGTTAGTGACATTGCTAGTGACAGTGTTAGTGACAGTGCTAGTGACAGTGCTAGTGACAGTGTTAGTGACAGAGTGACAGTGCTAGTGACAATGCTAGTGACAGTGTTAGTGACAATGCTAGTGACAGTGTTAGTGACAGTGCTAGTGACAGTGCTAGTGACAGTGCTAGTGACAGTGTTAGTGACAGTGTTAGTGACAGAGTGACAGTGTTAGTGACAGTGCTAGTGACATTGCTAGTGACAGTGCCAGTGACAGTGTTAGTGACAGTGCTAGTGACAGAGTGACAGTGTTAGTGACAGTGTTAGTGACAGTGTTAGTGACAGAGTGACAGTGTTAGTGACAGTGCTAGTGACAGTGCTAGTGACAGAGTGACAGTGTTAGTGACAGTGTTAGTGACAGTGTTAGTGACAGTGTTAGTGACAGTGTTAGTGACAGAGTGACAGTGTTAGTGACAGTGCTAGTGACAGTGTTAGTGACAGAGTGACAGTGTTAGTGACAGTGCTAGTGACAGTGTTAGTGACAGTGCTAGTGACAGAGTGACAGTGCTAGTGACAGAGTGACAGTGCTAGTGACAGTGTTAGTGACAGTGCTAGTGACAATGCTAGTGACAGTGTTAGTGACAGTGTTAGTGACAGAGTGACAGTGTTAGTGACAGTGTTAGTGATAATGCTAGTGACAGTGTTAGTGACAGTGTTAGTGACAGAGTGACAGTGTTAGTGACAGTGCTAGTGACAGTGTTAGTGACAGTGTTAGTGACAGTGCTAGTGACAGTGCTAGTGACAGTGTTAGTGACAGTGTTAGTGACAGTGCTAGTGACAGTGTTAGTGACAGTGTTAGTGACAGTGTAGTGACAGTGCTAGTGACAGTGTTAGTGACAGTGCTAGTGACAGTGCTAGTGACAGTGTTAGTGACAGAGTGACAGTGCTAGTGACAGTGTTAGTGACAATGCTAGTAACAGTGCTAGTGACAGTGCTAGTGACAGTGCTAGTGACAGTGTTAGTGACAGTGTTAGTGACAGTGTTAGTGACAGAGTGACAGTGTTAGTGACAGTGCTAGTGACATTGCTAGTGACAGTGTTAGTGACAGTGCTAGTGACAGTGCCAGTGACAGTGTTAGTGACAATGCTAGTGACAGTGCTAGTGACAGAGTGACAGTGTTAGTGACAGTGTTAGTGACAGTGCTAGTGACAGTGTTAGTGACAGTGTTAGTGACAGTGTTAGTGACAGTGTTAGTGACAGAGTGACAGTGTTAGTGACAGTGCTAGTGACAGTGTTAGTGACAGAGTGACAGTGTTAGTGACAGTGTTAGTGACAGTGCTAGTGACAGTGTTAGTGACAGTGCTAGTGACAGAGTGACAGTGCTAGTGACAGAGTGACAGTGCTAGTGACAGTGTTAGTGACAGTGCTAGTGACAATGCTAGTGACAGTGTTAGTGACAGTGTTAGTGACAGAGTGACAGTGTTAGTGACAGTGTTAGTGATAATGCTAGTGACAGTGTTAGTGACAGTGTTAGTGACAGAGTGACAGTGTTAGTGACAGTGCTAGTGACAGTGTTAGTGACAGTGTTAGTGACAGTGTTAGTGACAGTGGTAGTGACAGTGCTAGTGACAGTGTTAGTGACAGTGTTAGTGACAGTGCTAGTGACAGTGTTAGTGACAGTGCTAGTGACAGTGCTAGTGACAGTGTTAGTGACAGTGTTAGTGACAGTGTTAGTGACAGAGTGACAGTGCTAGTGACAGTGCTAGTGACAGTGTTAGTGACAGTGTAGTGACAGTGCTAGTGACAGTGCTAGTGACAGTGTTAGTGACTGCTAGTGACAGTGCTAGTGACAGTGTTAGTGACAGTGTTAGTGACAGTGCTAGTGACAGTGTTAGTGACAGTGCTAGTGACAGTGTTAGTGACAGTGCTAGTGACAGTGTTAGTGACAGAGTGACAGTGCTAGTGACAATGCTAGTGACAGTGTTAGTGACAATGCTAGTGACAGTGCTAGTGACAGTGCTAGTGACAGTGTTAGTGACAGTGTTAGTGACAGAGTGACAGTGTTAGTGACAGTGCTAGTGACATTGCTAGTGACAGTGCCAGTGACAGTGTTAGTGACAGTGCTAGTGACAGAGTGACAGTGTTAGTGACAGTGTTAGTGACAGTGCTAGTGACAGAGTGACAGTGTTAGTGACAGTGTTAGTGACAGTGCTAGTGACAGTGTTAGTGACAGTGTTAGTGACAGTGTTAGTGACAGTGTTAGTGACAGAGTGACAGTGTTAGTGACAGTGCTAGTGACAGTGTTAGTGACAGTGTTAGTGACAGAGTGACAGTGTTAGTGACAGTGTTAGTGACAGTGCTAGTGACAGTGTTAGTGACAGTGCTAGTGACAGAGTGACAGTGCTAGTGACAGAGTGACAGTGCTAGTGACAGTGTTAGTGACAGTGTTAGTGACAGAGTGACAGTGTTAGTGACAGTGTTAGTGATAATGCTAGTGACAGTGTTAGTGACAGTGTTAGTGACAGAGTGACAGTGTTAGTGACAGTGCTAGTGACAGTGTTAGTGACAGTGTTAGTGACACTGCTAGTGACAGTGCTAGTGACAGTGTTAGTGACAGTGTTAGTGACAGTGTTAGTGACAGAGTGACAGTGTGAGTGACAGTGCTAGTGACAGTGTTAGTGACAGAGTGACAGTGTTAGTGACAGTGTTAGTGACAGTGCTAGTGACAGTGTTAGTGACAGTGTTAGTGACAGTGCTAGTGACAATGCTAGTGACAGTGTTAGTGACAGTGTTAGTGACAGAGTGACAGTGTTAGTGACAGTGTTAGTGATAATGCTAGTGACAGTGTTAGTGACAGTGTTAGTGACAGAGTGACAGTGTTAGTGACAGTGTTAGTGACAGTGTTAGTGACAGTGCTAGTGACAGTGCTAGTGACAGTGTTAGTGACAGTGCTAGTGACAGTGCTAGTGACAGTGCTAGTGACAGTGTTAGTGACAGTGTTAGTGACAGTGCTAGTGACAGTGCTAGTGACAGTGCTAGTGACAGTGTTAGTGACAGTGTTAGTGACAGAGTGACAGTGCTAGTGACAGTGCTAGTGACAGTGTTAGTGACAGTGTAGTGACAGTGCTAGTGACAGTGCTAGTGACAGTGCTAGTGACAGTGTTAGTGACTGCTAGTGACAGTGCTAGTGACAGTGTTAGTGACAGTGCTAGTGACAGTGCTAGTGACAGTGTTAGTGACAGTGCTAGTGACAGTGTTAGTGACATTGCTAGTGACAGTGTTAGTGACAGTGCTAGTGACAGTGCTAGTGACAGTGTTAGTGACAGAGTGACAGTGCTAGTGACAATGCTAGTGACAGTGTTAGTGACAATGCTAGTGACAGTGCTAGTGACAGTGCTAGTGACAGTGCTAGTGACAGTGTTAGTGACAGAGTGACAGTGTTAGTGACAGTGCTAGTGACATTGCTAGTGACAGTGACAGTGCTAGTGACAGTGCTAGTGACAGTGCTAGTGACAGTGCTAGTGACAGTGCTAGTGACAGTGTTAGTGACAGTGCTAGTGACAGTGCTAGTGACAGTGTTAGTGACAGTGCTAGTGACAGTGCTAGTGACAGTGTTAGTGACAGTGTTAGTGACAGTATTAGTGACAGAGTGACAGTGTTAGTGACAGTGTTAGTGACATTGCTAGTGACAGCGTTAGTGACAGTGCTAGTGACAGAGTGACAGTGCTAGTGACAGTGCTAGTGACAGAGTGACAGTGTTAGTGACAGTGTTAGTGACAGTGTTAGTGACAGTGCTAGTGACAGTGTTAGTGACAGTGTTAGTGACAGTGCTAGTGACAGTGTTAGTGACAGTGTTAGTGACAGTGCTAGTGACAGTGTTAGTGACAGTGTTAGTGACAGTGTTAGTGACAGTGCTAGTGACAGTGTTAGTGACAGTGTTAGTGACATTGCTAGTGACAGTGTTAGTGACAGTGTTAGTGACAGTGTTAGTGACAGAGTGACAGTGCTAGTGACAGTGCTAGTGACAGTGTTAGTGACAGTGTTAGTGACAGTGTTAGTGACAGTGCTAGTGACAGTGTTAGTGACAGTGCTAGTGACAGTGCTAGTGACAGTGTTAGTGACAGTGCTAGTGACAGTGCTAGTGACAGTGCTAGTGACAGTGCTAGTGACAGTGTTAGTGACAGTGCTAGTGACAGTGCTAGTGACAGTGCTAGTGACAGTGCTAGTGACAGTGTTAGTGACAGTGCTAGTGACAGTGCTAGTGACAGTGTTAGTGACATTGCTAGTGACAGTGCTAGTGACAGTGTTAGTGACAGTGCTAGTGACAGTGTTAGTGACAGTGCTAGTGACAGTGCTAGTGACATTGCTAGTGACAGTGCTAGTGACAGTGCTAGTGACAGTGCTAGTGACAGTGTTAGTGACAGTGCTAGTGACAGTGTTAGTGACATTGCTAGTGACAGTGCTAGTGACAGTGTTAGTGACAGTGCTAGTGACAGTGCTAGTGACAGTGCTAGTGACAGTGCTAGTGACAGTGCTAGTGACATTGCTAGTGACAGTGCTAGTGACAGTGCTAGTGACAGTGCTAGTGACAGTGCTAGTGACAGTGCTAGTGACAGTGCTAGTGACAGTGCTAGTGACAGTGCTAGTGACAGTGCTAGTGACAGTGTTAGTGACAGTGTTAGTGACAGTGTTAGTGACAGTGCTAGTGACAGTGTTAGTGACATTGCTAGTGACAGTGCTAGTGACAGTGTTAGTGACAGTGCTAGTGACAGTGCTAGTGACAGTGCTAGTGACAGTGCTAGTGACAGTGCTAGTGACATTGCTAGTGACAGTGCTAGTGACAGTGCTAGTGACAGTGCTAGTGACAGTGCTAGTGACATTGCTAGTGACAGTGCTAGTGACAGTGCTAGTGACAGTGCTAGTGACAGTGCTAGTGACAGTGCTAGTGACAGTGCTAGTGACAGTGCTAGTGACAGTGTTAGTGACAGTGCTAGTGACAGTGCTAGTGACAGTGCTAGTGACAGTGCTAGTGACAGTGCTAGTGACATTGCTAGTGACAGTGCTAGTGACAGTGCTAGTGACAGTGCTAGTGACAGTGCTAGTGACATTGCTAGTGACAGTGCTAGTGACAGTGCTAGTGACAGTGCTAGTGACAGTGTTAGTGACAGTGCTAGTGACAGTGCTAGTGACAGTGCTAGTGACAGTGCTAGTGACAGTGTTAGTGACAGTGCTAGTGACAGTGTTAGTGACAGTGCTAGTGACAATGCTAGTGACAGTGCTAGTGACAGTGCTAGTGACAGTGCTAGTGACAGTGTTAGTGACAGTGCTAGTGACAGTGTTAGTGACATTGCTAGTGACAGTGCTAGTGACAGTGTTAGTGACAGTGCTAGTGACAGTGCTAGTGACAGTGCTAGTGACAGTGCTAGTGACAGTGCTAGTGATAGTGTTAGTGACAGTGCTAGTGACAGTGTTAGTGACATTGCTAGTGACAGTGTTAGTGACAGTGCTAGTGACAGTGTTAGTGACAGTGCTAGTGACAGTGCTAGTGACAGTGTTAGTGACAGTGTTAGTGACAGTGTTAGTGACAGAGTGACAGTGCTAGTGACAGTGCTAGTGACAGTGCTAGTGACAGTGTAGTGACAGTGCTAGTGACAGTGCTAGTGACAGTGTTAGTGACTGCTAGTGACAGTGCTAGTGACAGTGTTAGTGACAGTGTTAGTGACAGTGTTAGTGACAGTGTTAGTGACAGTGCTAGTGACAGTGTTAGTGACATTGCTAGTGACAGAGTGACAGTGCTAGTGACAGTGTTAGTGACAGTGCTAGTGACAGTGTTAGTGACAATGCTAGTGACAGTGTTAGTGACAGTGTTAGTGACAGAGTGACAGTGCTAGTGACAGTGTTAGTGACAGTGTTAGTGACATTGCTAGTGACAGTGTTAGTGACAGTGTTAGTGACAGAGTGACAGTGCTAGTGACAGTGTTAGTGACAGTGCTAGTGACAGTGTTAGTGACAATGCTAGTGACAGTGCTAGTGACAGTGTTAGTGACAGAGTGACAGTGCTAGTGACAGTGTTAGTGACAGTGCTAGTGACAGTGCTAGTGACAGTGTTAGTGACAGAGTGACAGTGCTAGTGACAGTGTTAGTGACAGTGCTAGTGACAGTGTTAGTGACAATGCTAGTGACAGTGCTAGTGACAGTGCTAGTGACAGTGCTAGTGACAGTGTTAGTGACAGTGTTAGTGACAGAGTGACAGTGTTAGTGACAGTGCTAGTGACATTGCTAGTGACAGTGTTAGTGACAGTGTTAGTGACAGTGCTAGTGACAGTGCTAGTGACAGTGTTAGTGACAGTGCTAGTGACAGTGTTAGTAACATTGCTAGTGACAGTGTTAGTGACAGTGTTAGTGACAGTGTTAGTGACAGTGTTAGTGACATTGCTAGTGACAGTGTTAGTGACAGTGCTAGTGACAGTGCTAGTGACAGTGTTAGTGACAGTGCTAGTGACAGTGTTAGTGACATTGCTAGTGACAGTGCTAGTGACAGTGCTAGTGACAGTGTTAGTGACTGTGCTAGTGACAGTGCTAGTGACAGTGTTAGTGACAGTGCTAGTGACAGTGTTAGTGACAGTGTTAGTGACAGTGTTAGTGACAGAGTGACAGTGCTAGTGACAGTGCTAGTGACAGTGTTAGTGACAGAGTGACAGTGCTAGTGACAGTGCTAGTGACAGTGCTAGTGACAGAGTGACAGTGCTAGTGACAGTGCTAGTGACAGTGTTAGTGACAGTGCTAGTGACAGTATTAGTGACAGTGTTAGTGACAGAGTGACAGTGTTAGTGACAGTGTTAGTGACAGTGCTAGTGACAGTGTTAGTGACAGTGTTAGTGACAGTGTTAGTGACAGTGTTAGTGACAGAGTGACAGTGTTAGTGACAGTGCTAGTGACAGTGTTAGTGACAGTGTTAGTGACAGAGTGACAGTGTTAGTGACAGTGTTAGTGACAGTGCTAGTGACAGTGTTAGTGACAGTGCTAGTGACAGAGTGACAGTGCTAGTGACAGAGTGACAGTGCTAGTGACAGTGTTAGTGACAGTGCTAGTGACAGTGCTAGTGACAGTGTTAGTGACAGTGCTAGTGACAGTGCTAGTGACAGTGTTAGTGACAGTGTTAGTGACAGTGCTAGTGACAGTGCTAGTGACAGTGTTAGTGACAGTGCTAGTGACAGTGCTAGTGACAGTGTTAGTGACAGTGCTAGTGACAGTGTTAGTGACAGAGTGACAGTGTTAGTGACAGTGTTAGTGACAGTGCTAGTGACAGTGTTAGTGACAGTGCTAGTGACAGAGTGACAGTGCTAGTGACAGAGTGACAGTGCTAGTGACAGTGTTAGTGACAGTGCTAGTGACAATGCTAGTGACAGTGTTAGTGACAGTGTTAGTGACAGAGTGACAGTGTTAGTGACAGTGTTAGTGATAATGCTAGTGACAGTGTTAGTGACAGTGTTAGTGACAGAGTGGCAGTGTTAGTGACAGTGCTAGTGACAGTGTTAGTGACAGTGTTAGTGACAGTGCTAGTGACAGTGCTAGTGACAGTGCTAGTGACAGTGCTAGTGACAGTGTTAGTGACAGTGCTAGTGACAGTGTTAGTGACAGTGCTAGTGACAGTGCTAGTGATATTGCTAGTGACAGTGCTAGTGACAGTGTTAGTGACAGTGTTAGTGACAGTGTTAGTGACAGAGTGACAGTGCTAGTGACAGTGCTAGTGACAGTGCTAGTGACAGTGTAGTGACAGTGCTAGTGACAGTGCTAGTGACAGTGCTAGTGACAGTGTTAGTGACTGCTAGTGACAGTGCTAGTGACAGTGTTAGTGACAGTGTTAGTGACAGTGCTAGTGACAGTGTTAGTGACAGTGCTAGTGACAGTGTTAGTGACATTGCTAGTGACAGTGTTAGTGACAGTGCTAGTGACAGTGCTAGTGACAGTGTTAGTGACAGAGTGACAGTGCTAGTGACAATGCTAGTGACAGTGTTAGTGACATAGTTATTGACAGAGTGACAGTGCTAGTGACAGTGCTAGTGACAGTGTTAGTGACAGTGTTAGTGACATAGTTATTGACAGAGTGACAGTGCTAGTGACAGTGCTAGTGACAGTGCTAGTGACAGTGTTAGTGACATAGTTATTGACAGAGTGACAGTGCTAGTGACAGTGCTAGTGACAGTGTTAGTGACAGTGTTAGTGACACAGTGACAGTGCTAGTGACAGTGTTAGTGACAGTGCTAGTGACAGTGTTAGTGACATAGTGACAGAGTGACAGTGCTAGTGACAGTGCTAGTGACAGTGTTAGTGACAGTGCTAGTGACAGTGTTAGTGACAGAGTGACAGTGTTAGTGACAGTGTTAGTGACAGTGCTAGTGACAGTGCTAGTGACAGTGTTAGTGACAGTGTTAGTGACAGTGCTAGTGACAGTGTTAGTGACAGTGCTAGTGACAGTGTTAGTGACAGTGCTAGTGACAGTGCTAGTGACAGTGTTAGTGACAGTGTTAGTGACAAAGTGACAGTGCTAGTGACAGTGCTAGTGACAGTGTTAGTGACAGTGTAGTGACAGTGCTAGTGACAGTGCTAGTGACAGTGCTAGTGACAGTGTTAGTGACTGCTAGTGACAGTGCTAGTGACAGTGTTAGTGACAGTGTTAGTGACAGTGCTAGTGACAGTGTTAGTGACAGTGCTAGTGACAGTGCTAGTGACAGTGTTAGTGACAGAGTGACAGTGCTAGTAACAGTGCTAGGGACAGTGTTAGTGACAGTGCTAGTGACAGTGCTAGTGACAGTGTTAGTGACAGTGTTAGTGACAGAGTGACAGTGTTAGTGACAGTGTTAGTGACAGTGTTAGTGACAGTGTTAGTGACAGAGTGACAGTGTTAGTGACAGTGCTAGTGACAGTGTTAGTGACAGTGTTAGTGACAGAGTGACAGTGCTAGTGACAGTGTTAGTGACAGTGCTAGTGACAGAGTGACAGTGCTAGTGACAGTGTTAGTGACAGTGCTAGTGACTATGCTAGTGACAGTGTTAGTGACAGTGTTAGTGACAGAGTGACAGTGTTAGTGACAGTGTTAGTGATAATGCTAGTGACAGTGTTATTGACAGTGTTAGTGACAGAGTGACAGTGTTAGTGACAGTGCTAGTGACAGTGTTAGTGACAGAGTGACAGTGTTAGTGACAGTGTTAGTGACAGTGTTAGTGACAGTGCTAGTGACAGTGCTAGTGACAGTGTTAGTGACAGTGCTAGTGACAGTGTTAGTGACAGTGCTAGTGACAGTGTTAGTGACAGTGCTAGTGACAGTGTTAGTGACAGTGCTAGTGACAGTGCTAGTGACAGTGTTAGTGACAAAGTGACAGTGCTAGTGACAGTGCTAGTGACAGTGTTAGTGACAGTGTAGTGACAGTGCTAGTGACAGTGCTAGTGACAGTGCTAGTGACAGTGTTAGTGACTGCTAGTGACAGTGCTAGTGACAGTGTTAGTGACAGTGTTAGTGACAGTGCTAGTGACAGTGTTAGTGACAGTGCTAGTGACAGTGCTAGTGACAGTGTTAGTGACAGTGTTAGTGACAGTGCTAGTGACAGTGTTAGTGACAGTGCTAGTGACAGTGCTAGGGACAGTGTTAGTGACAGTGCTAGTGACAGTGCTAGTGACAGTGTTAGTGACAGTGTTAGTGACAGAGTGACAGTGTTAGTGACAGTGTTAGTGACAGTGCTAGTGACAGTGTTAGTGACAGTGTTAGTGACAGTGTTAGTGACAGAGTGACAGTGTTAGTGACAGTGCTAGTGACAGTGTTAGTGACAGAGTGACAGTGTTAGTGACAGTGTTAGTGACAGTGCTAGTGACAGTGTTAGTGACAGTGCTAGTGACAGAGTGACAGTGCTAGTGACAGAGTGACAGTGCTAGTGACAGTGTTAGTGACAGTGCTAGTGACAATGCTAGTGACAGTGTTAGTGACAGTGTTAGTGACAGAGTGACAGTGTTAGTGACAGTGTTAGTGATAATGCTAGTGACAGTGTTAGTGACAGTGTTAGTGACAGAGTGGCAGTGTTAGTGACAGTGCTAGTGACAGTGTTAGTGACAGTTTTAGTGACAGTGTTAGTGACAGTGCTAGTGACAGTGCTAGTGACAGTGTTAGTGACAGTGCTAGTGACAGTGCTAGTGACAGTGTTAGTGACAGTGCTAGTGACAGTGCTAGTGACAGTGCTAGTGACAGTGCTAGTGACAGTGTTAGTGACAGTGTTAGTGACAGAGTGACAGTGCTAGTGACAGTGCTAGTGACAGTGTTAGTGACAGTGTAGTGACAGTGCTAGTGACAGTGCTAGTGACAGTGCTAGTGACAGTGTTAGTGACTGCTAGTGACAGTGCTAGTGACAGTGTTAGTGACAGTGTTAGTGACAGTGCTAGTGACAGTGTTAGTGACAGTGCTAGTGACAGTGTTAGTGACAGTGCTAGTGACAGTGCTAGTGACAGTGTTAGTGACAGAGTGACAGTGCTAGTGACAATGCTAGTGACAGTGTTAGTGACAGTGCTAGTGACAGTGTTAGTGACACAGTTAGGGACAGAGTGACAGTGCTAGTGACAGTGCTAGTGACAGTGTTAGTGACAGTGTTAGTGACACAGTGACAGTGCTAGTGACAGTGTTAGTGACAGTGCTAGTGACAGTGTTAGTGACATAGTGACAGAGTGACAGTGCTAGTGACAGTGCTAGTGACAGTGTTAGTGACAGTGCTAGTGACAGTGTTAGTGACAGAGTGACAGTGTTAGTGACAGTGTTAGTGACAGTGCTAGTGACAGTGCTAGTGACAGTGTTAGTGACAGTGCTAGTGACAGTGTTAGTGACAGTGCTAGTGACAGTGTTAGTGACAGTGCTAGTGACAGTGTTAGTGACAGTGCTAGTGACAGTGCTAGTGACAGTGCTAGTGACAGTGTTAGTGACAGTGTTAGTGACAAAGTGACAGTGCTAGTGACAGTGCTAGTGACAGTGTTAGTGACAGTGTAGTGACAGTGCTAGTGACAGTGCTAGTGACAGTGCTAGTGACAGTGTGAGTGACTGCTAGTGACAGTGCTAGTGACAGTGTTAGTGACAGTGCTAGTGACAGTGTTAGTGACAGTGCTAGTGACAGTGCTAGTGACAGTGTTAGTGACAGAGTGACAGTGCTAGTAACAGTGCTAGGGACAGTGTTAGTGACAGTGCTAGTGACAGTGCTAGTGACAGTGTTAGTGACAGTGTTAGTGACAGAGTGACAGTGTTAGTGACAGTGCTAGTGACAGTGTTAGTGACAGTGTTAGTGACAGAGTGACAGTGTTAGTGACAGTGTTAGTGACAGTGTTAGTGACAGTGCTAGTGACAGTGTTAGTGACAGTGCTAGTGACAGAGGGACAGTGCTAGTGACAGTTATAGTGACAGTGTTAGTGACAGTGTTAGTGACAGTGTTAGTGACAGAGTGACAGTGTTAGTGACAGTGTTAGTGATAATGCTAGTGACAGTGTTAGTGACAGTGTTAGTGACAGAGTGACAGTGCTAGTGACAGTGCTAGTGACAGTGCTAGTGACAGTGCTAGTGACAGTGCTAGTGACAGTGTTAGTGACAGTGTTAGTGACAGTGTAGTGACAGTGCTAGTGACAGTGCTAGTGACAGTGTTAGTGACAGAGTGACAGTGTTAGTGACAGTGCTAGTGACAGTGTTAGTGACAGTGCTAGTGACAGTGCTAGTGACAGTGCTAGTGACAGTGCTAGTGACAGTGCTAGTGACAGTGCTAGTGACAGTGTTAGTGACAGTGCTAGTGACAGTGCTAGTGACAGTGCTAGTGACAGTGTTAGTGACAGTGTTAGTGACAGTGTTAGTGACAGAGTGACAGTGCTAGTGACAGTGCTAGTGACAGTGTTAGTGACAGTGTAGTGACAGTGCTAGTGACAGTGCTAGTGACAGTGCTAGTGACAGTGTTAGTGACTGCTAGTGACAGTGCTAGTGACAGTGTTAGTGCCAGTGTTAGTGACAGTGCTAGTGACAGTGTTAGTGACAGTGCTAGTGACAGTGTTAGTGACATTGCTAGTGACAGTGTTAGTGACAGTGCTAGTGACAGTGCTAGTGACAGTGTTAGTGACAGAGTGACAGTGCTAGTGACAGTGCTAGTGACAGTGTTAGTGACAGTGCTAGTGACAGTGTTAGTGACATAGTTAGTGACAGAATGACAGTGCTAGTGACAGTGCTAGTGACAGTGTTAGTGACAGTGTTAGTGACACAGTGACAGTGCTAGTGACAGTGTTAGTGACAGTGCTAGTGACAGTGTTAGTGACATAGTGACAGAGTGACAGTGCTAGTGACAGTGCTAGTGACAGTGCTAGTGACAGTGCTAGTGACAGTGCTGGTGACAGTGTTAGTGACAGTGTTGGTGACAGTGCTGGTGACAGTGTTAGTGACAGTGCTAGTGACAGTGTTAGTGACAGTGCTGGTGACAGTGTTAGTGACACTGCTAGTGACAGTGTTAGTGACAGTGCTGGTGACAGTGTTAGTGACAGTGTTAGTGACAGTGCTAGTGACAGTGTTAGTGACAGTGTTAGTGACAGTGCTAGTGACAGTGTTAGTGACAGTGCTGGTGACAGTGTTAGTGACAGTGTTAGTGACAGTGCTAGTAACAGTGCTAGTGACAGTGCTAGTGACAGTGTTAGTGACAGTGTTAGTGACAGTGCTAGTGACAGTGCTAGTGACAGTGTTAGTGACAGAGTGACAGTGCTAGTGACAGTGCTAGTGACAGTGTTAGTGACAGTGCTAGTGACAGTGCTAGTGACAGTGCTGGTGACAGTGCTAGTGACAGAGTGACAGTGTTAGTGACAGTGTTAGTGACTGTTAGTGACAGTGCAAGTGACAGTGTTAGTGACAGTGCTAGTGACAGTGTTAGTGACATTGCTAGTGACAGTGTTAGTGACAGTGCTAGTGACAGTGCTAGTGACAGTGTTAGTGACAGAGTGACAGTGCTAGTGACAGTGTTAGTGACAGTGCTAGTGACAGTGTTAGTGACAGTGTTAGTGACAGAGTGACAGTGCTAGTGACAGTGCTAGTGACAGTGTTAGTGACAGTGTAGTGACAGTGCTAGTGACAGTGCTAGTGACAGTGCTAGTGACAGTGTTAGTGACTGCTAGTGACAGTGCTAGTGACAGTGTTAGTGACAGTGCTAGTGACAGTGTTAGTGACATTGCTAGTGACAGTGTTAGTGACAGTGCTAGTGACAGTGCTAGTGACAGTGTTAGTGACAGTGTTAGTGACAGTGTGACAGTGTTAGTGACAGTGCTAGTGACAGTGTTAGTGACAGTGTTAGTGACAGAGTGACAGTGTTAGTGACAGTGTTAGTGACAGTGTTAGTGACAGTGTGAGTGACTGCTAGTGACAGTGCTAGTGACAGTGTTAGTGACAGTGCTAGTGACAGTGTTAGTGACAGTGCTAGTGACAGTGTTAGTGACAGTGTTAGTGACAGAGTGACAGTGTTAGTGACAGTGTTAGTGACAGTGTTAGTGACAGTGTGAGTGACTGCTAGTGACAGTGCTAGTGACAGTGTTAGTGACAGTGCTAGTGACAGTGTTAGTGACAGTGCTAGTGACAGTGCTAGTGACAGTGTTAGTGACAGAGTGACAGTGCTAGTAACAGTGCTAGGGACAGTGTTAGTGACAGTGCTAGTGACAGTGCTAGTGACAGTGTTAGTGACAGTGTTAGTGACAGAGTGACAGTGTTAGTGACAGTGCTAGTGACAGTGTTAGTGACAGTGTTAGTGACAGAGTGACAGTGTTAGTGACAGTGTTAGTGACAGTGTTAGTGACAGTGCTAGTGACAGTGTTAGTGACAGTGCTAGTGACAGAGGGACAGTGCTAGTGACAGTTATAGTGACAGTGTTAGTGACAGTGTTAGTGACAGTGTTAGTGACAGAGTGACAGTGTTAGTGACAGTGTTAGTGATAATGCTAGTGACAGTGTTAGTGACAGTGTTAGTGACAGAGTGACAGTGTTAGTGACAGTGTTAGTGACAGTGCTAGTGACAGTGTTAGTGACAGTGCTAGTGACAGTGCTAGTGACAGTGTTAGTGACAGTGCTAGTGACAGTGTTAGTGACAGTGCTAGTGACAGTGTTAGTGACAGTGCTAGTGACAGTGCTAGTGACAGTGCTAGTGACAGTGTTAGTGACAGTGTTAGTGACAGAGTGACAGTGCTAGTGACAGTGCTAGTGACAGTGTTAGTGACAGTGTAGTGACAGTGCTAGTGACAGTGCTAGTGACAGTGCTAGTGACAGTGTTAGTGACTGCTAATGACAGTGTTAGTGACATTGCTAGTGACAGTGTTAGTGACAGTGCTAGTGACAGTGCTAGTGACAGTGTTAGTGACAGTGCTAGTGACAGTGTTAGTGACAGTGCTAGTGACAGTGTTAGTGACATTGCTAGTGACAGTGTTAGTGACAGTGCTAGTGACAGTGTTAGTGACAGTGTTAGTGACAGTGCTAGTGACAGTGTTAGTGACAGTGCTAGTGACAGTGTTAGTGACAGTGCTGGTGACAGTGTTAGTGACACTGCTAGTGACAGTGTTAGTGACAGTGCTGGTGACAGTGTTAGTGACAGTGTTAGTGACAGTGCTAGTGACAGTGTTAGTGACAGTGTTAGTGACAGTGCTAGTGACAGTGTTAGTGACAGTGCTGGTGACAGTGTTAGTGACAGTGTTAGTGACAGTGCTAGTAACAGTGCTAGTGACAGTGCTAGTGACAGTGTTAGTGACAGTGTTAGTGACAGTGCTAGTGACAGTGCTAGTGACAGTGTTAGTGACAGAGTGACAGTGTTAGTGACAGTGTTAGTGACAGTGCTAGTGACAGTGCTAGTGACAGTGCTGGTGACAGTGCTAGTGACAGAGTGACAGTGTTAGTGACAGTGTTAGTGACTGTTAGTGACAGTGCAAGTGACAGTGTTAGTGACAGTGCTAGTGACAGTGTTAGTGACATTGCTAGTGACAGTGTTAGTGACAGTGCTAGTGACAGTGCTAGTGACAGTGTTAGTGACAGAGTGACAGTGCTAGTGACAGTGTTAGTGACAGTGCTAGTGACAGTGTTAGTGACAGTGCTAGTGACAGTGCTAGTGACAGTGCTAGTGACAGTGTTAGTGACAGTGTTAGTGACAGTGTTAGTGACAGAGTGACAGTGCTAGTGACAGTGCTAGTGACAGTGTTAGTGACAGTGTAGTGACAGTGCTAGTGACAGTGCTAGTGACAGTGCTAGTGACAGTGTTAGTGACTGCTAATGACAGTGCTAGTGACAGTGTTAGTGACAGTGTTAGTGACAGTGCTAGTGACAGTGTTAGTGACATTGCTAGTGACAGTGTTAGTGACAGTGTTAGTGACAGTGCTAGTGACAGTGCTAGTGACAGTGCTAGTGACAGTGTTAGTGACAGAGTGACAGTGCTAGTGACAGTGTTAGTGACAGTGTTAGTGACAGTGCTAGTGACAGTGCTAGTGACAGTGCTAGTGACAGTGTTAGTGACAGAGTGACAGTGCTAGTGACAGTGCTAGTGACAGTGTTAGTGACAGTGCTAGTGACAGTGTTAGTGACATAGTTAGTGACAGAATGACAGTGCTAGTGACAGTGCTAGTGACAGTGTTAGTGACAGTGTTAGTGACACAGTGACAGTGCTAGTGACAGTGTTAGTGACAGTGCTAGTGACAGTGTTAGTGACAGTGCTAGTGACAGTGCTAGTGACAGTGTTAGTGACAGAGTGACAGTGCTAGTAACAGTGCTAGGGACAGTGTTAGTGACAGTGCTAGTGACAGTGCTAGTGACAGTGTTAGTGACAGTGTTAGTGACAGAGTGACAGTGTTAGTGACAGTGCTAGTGACAGTGTTAGTGACAGTGTTAGTGACAGAGTGACAGTGTTAGTGACAGTGTTAGTGACAGTGTTAGTGACAGTGCTAGTGACAGTGTTAGTGACAGTGCTAGTGACAGAGGGACAGTGCTAGTGACAGTTATAGTGACAGTGTTAGTGACAGTGTTAGTGACAGTGTTAGTGACAGTGTTAGTGACAGAGTGACAGTGTTAGTGACAGTGTTAGTGATAATGCTAGTGACAGTGTTAGTGACAGTGTTAGTGACAGAGTGACAGTGTTAGTGACAGTGTTAGTGACAGTGCTAGTGACAGTGTTAGTGACAGTGCTAGTGACAGTGCTAGTGACAGTGTTAGTGACAGTGCTAGTGACAGTGTTAGTGACAGTGCTAGTGACAGTGTTAGTGACAGTGCTAGTGACAGTGTTAGTGACAGTGCTAGTGACAGTGCTAGTGACAGTGCTAGTGACAGTGTTAGTGACAGTGTTAGTGACAGTGTTAGTGACAGAGTGACAGTGCTAGTGACAGTGCTAGTGACAGTGTTAGTGACAGTGTAGTGACAGTGCTAGTGACAGTGCTAGTGACAGTGCTAGTGACAGTGTTAGTGACTGCTAATGACAGTGCTAGTGACAGTGTTAGTGACAGTGTTAGTGACAGTGCTAGTGACAGTGTTAGTGACAGTGCTAGTGACAGTGTTAGTGACATTGCTAGTGACAGTGTTAGTGACAGTGCTAGTGACAGTGTTAGTGACAGTGTTAGTGACAGTGCTAGTGACAGTGCTAGTGACAGTGCTAGTGACAGTGCTAGTGACAGTGCTAGTGACAGTGCTAGTGACAGTGCTAGTGACAGTGTTAGTGACAGTGCTAGTGACAGTGCTAGTGACAGTGCTAGTGACAGTGTTAGTGACAGTGTTAGTGACAGTGCTAGTGACAGAGTGACAGTGCTAGTGACAGTGTTAGTGACAGTGTTAGTGACAGTGTTAGTGACAGTGTTAGTGACAGTGCTAGTGACAGTGTTAGTGACAGTGTTGGTGACAGTGCTGGTGACAGTGTTAGTGACAGTGCTAGTGACAGTGTTAGTGACAGTGTTAGTGACAGTGTTAGTGACAGTGCTAGTGACAGTGTTAGTGACAGTGTTGGTGACAGTGCTGGTGACAGTGTTAGTGACAGTGCTAGTGACAGTGTTAGTGACAGTGCTAGTGACAGTGCTAGTGACAGTGTTAGTGACAGTGTTAGTGACAGTGTTAGTGACAGTGCTAGTGACAGTGTTAGTGACAGTGTTGGTGACAGTGCTGGTGACAGTGTTAGTGACAGTGCTAGTGACAGTGTTAGTGACAGTGCTGGTGACAGTGTTAGTGACAGTGCTAGTGACAGTGTTAGTGACATTGCTAGTGACAGTGTTAGTGACAGTGCTAGTGACAGTGCTAGTGACAGTGTTAGTGACAGAGTGACAGTGCTAGTGACAGTGCTAGTGACAGTGTTAGTGACAGTGCTAGTGACAGTGTTAGTGACATAGTTAGTGACAGAATGACAGTGCTAGTGACAGTGCTAGTGACAGTGTTAGTGACAGTGTTAGTGACACAGTGACAGTGCTAGTGACAGTGTTAGTGACAGTGCTAGTGACAGTGTTAGTGACATAGTGACAGAGTGACAGTGCTAGTGACAGTGCTAGTGACAGTGCTAGTGACAGTGCTAGTGACAGTGCTGGTGACAGTGTTAGTGACAGTGTTAGTGACAGTGTTAGTGACAGTGCCAGTGACAGTGCTAGTGACAGTGTTAGTGACAGTGCTAGTGACAGTGTTAGTGACAGTGTTGGTGACAGTGCTGGTGACAGTGTTAGTGACAGTGCTAGTGACAGTGTTAGTGACAGTGCTGGTGACAGTGTTAGTGACACTGCTAGTGACAGTGTTAGTGACACTGCTAGTGACAGTGTTAGTGACAGTGCTAGTGACAGTATTAGTGACAGTGTTAGTGACAGTGTTAGTGACAGTGTTAGTGACACTGCTAGTGACAGTGTTAGTGACAGTGTTAGTGACAGTGCTGGTGACAGTGTTAGTGACACTGCTAGTGACAGTGTTAGTGACACTGCTAGTGACAGTGTTAGTGACAGTGCTGGTGACAGTGTTAGTGACACTGCTAGTGACAGTGTTAGTGACAGTGTTAGTGACAGTGTTAGTGACAGTGTTAGTGACAGTGCTAGTGACAGTGTTAGTGACAGTGTTAGTGACAGTGCTGGTGACAGTGTTAGTGACAGTGCTAGTGACAGTGTTAGTGACAGTGCTAGTGACAGTGTTAGTGACAGTGCTGGTGACAGTGCTAGTAACAGTGTTAGTGACAGTGTTAGTGACAGTGTTAGTGACAGTGCTAGTGACAGTGCTGGTGACAGTGCTAGTAACAGTGTTAGTGACAGTGTTAGTGACAGTGCTGGTGACAGTGTTAGTGACAGTGTTAGTGACAGTGTTAGTGACAGTGCTAGTGACAGTGCTGGTGACAGTGCTAGTAACAGTGTTAGTGACAGTGTTAGTGACAGTGCTAGTGACAGTGTTAGTGACAGTGTTAGTGACAGTGCTGGTGACAGTGTTAGTGACAGTGCTAGTGACAGTGTTAGTGACAGTGCTAGTGACAGTGTTAGTGACAGTGCTGGTGACAGTGCTAGTAACAGTGTTAGTGACAGTGTTAGTGACAGTGTTAGTGACAGTGTTAGTGACAGTGTTAGTGACAGTGCTAGTGACAGTGCTGGTGACAGTGCTAGTAACAGTGTTAGTGACAGTGCTAGTGACAGTGTTAGTGACAGTGTTAGTGACAGTGCTAGTAACAGTGCTAGTGACAGTGCTAGTGACAGTGTTAGTGACAGTGTTAGTGACAGTGCTAGTGACAGTGCTAGTGACAGTGTTAGTGACAGAGTGACAGTGTTAGTGACAGTGTTAGTGACAGTGCTAGTGACAGTGCTAGTGACAGTGCTGGTGACAGTGCTAGTGACAGAGTGACAGTGTTAGTGACAGTGTTAGTGACTGTTAGTGACAGTGCAAGTGACAGTGTTAGTGACAGTGCTAGTGACAGTGTTAGTGACATTGCTAGTGACAGTGTTAGTGACAGTGCTAGTGACAGTGCTAGTGACAGTGTTAGTGACAGAGTGACAGTGCTAGTGACAGTGTTAGTGACAGTGCTAGTGACAGTGTTAGTGACAGTGCTAGTGACAGTGCTAGTGACAGTGCTAGTGACAGTGTTAGTGACAGTGTTAGTGACAGTGTTAGTGACAGAGTGACAGTGCTAGTGACAGTGCTAGTGACAGTGTTAGTGACAGTGTAGTGACAGTGCTAGTGACAGTGCTAGTGACAGTGTTAGTGACTGCTAGTGACAGTGCTAGTGACAGTGTTAGTGACAGTGCTAGTGACAGTGTTAGTGACATTGCTAGTGACAGTGTTAGTGACAGTGCTAGTGACAGTGCTAGTGACAGTGTTAGTGACAGTGTTAGTGACAGAGTGACAGTGTTAGTGACAGTGCTAGTGACAGTGTTAGTGACAGTGTTAGTGACAGAGTGACAGTGTTAGTGACAGTGTTAGTGACAGTGTTAGTGACAGTGTGAGTGACTGCTAGTGACAGTGCTAGTGACAGTGTTAGTGACAGTGCTAGTGACAGTGTTAGTGACAGTGCTAGTGACAGTGTTAGTGACAGTGTTAGTGACAGAGTGACAGTGTTAGTGACAGTGTTAGTGACAGTGTTAGTGACAGTGTGAGTGACTGCTAGTGACAGTGTTAGTGACAGTGTTAGTGACAGTGCTAGTGACAGTGTTAGTGACAGTGTGAGTGACTGCTAGTGACAGTACTAGTGACAGTGTTAGTGACAGTGCTAGTGACAGTGTTAGTGACAGTGCTAGTGACAGTGCTAGTGACAGTGTTAGTGACAGAGTGACAGTGCTAGTAACAGTGCTAGGGACAGTGTTAGTGACAGTGCTAGTGACAGTGCTAGTGACAGTGTTAGTGACAGTGTTAGTGACAGAGTGACAGTGTTAGTGACAGTGCTAGTGACAGTGTTAGTGACAGTGTTAGTGACAGAGTGACAGTGTTAGTGACAGTGTTAGTGACAGTGTTAGTGACAGTGCTAGTGACAGTGTTAGTGACAGTGCTAGTGACAGAGGGACAGTGCTAGTGACAGTTATAGTGACAGTGTTAGTGACAGTGTTAGTGACAGTGTTAGTGACAGTGTTAGTGACAGAGTGACAGTGTTAGTGACAGTGTTAGTGATAATGCTAGTGACAGTGTTAGTGACAGTGTTAGTGACAGAGTGACAGTGTTAGTGACAGTGTTAGTGACAGTGCTAGTGACAGTGTTAGTGACAGTGCTAGTGACAGTGCTAGTGACAGTGTTAGTGACAGTGCTAGTGACAGTGTTAGTGACAGTGCTAGTGACAGTGTTAGTGACAGTGCTAGTGACAGTGTTAGTGACAGTGCTAGTGACAGTGCTAGTGACAGTGCTAGTGACAGTGTTAGTGACAGTGTTAGTGACAGTGTTAGTGACAGAGTGACAGTGCTAGTGACAGTGCTAGTGACAGTGTTAGTGACAGTGTAGTGACAGTGCTAGTGACAGTGCTAGTGACAGTGCTAGTGACAGTGTTAGTGACTGCTAATGACAGTGCTAGTGACAGTGTTAGTGACAGTGTTAGTGACAGTGCTAGTGACAGTGTTAGTGACAGTGCTAGTGACAGTGTTAGTGACATTGCTAGTGACAGTGTTAGTGACAGTGCTAGTGACAGTGCTAGTGACAGTGTTAGTGACAGAGTGACAGTGCTAGTGACAGTGCTAGTGACAGTGTTAGTGACAGTGCTAGTGACAGTGTTAGTGACAGTGTTAGTGACAGTGCTAGTGACAGTGTTAGTGACAGTGTTGGTGACAGTGCTAGTGACAGTGCTAGTGACAGTGTTAGTGACATTGCTAGTGACAGTGTTAGTGACAGTGCTAGTGACAGTGCTAGTGACAGTGTTAGTGACAGAGTGACAGTGCTAGTGACAGTGCTAGTGACAGTGTTAGTGACAGTGCTAGTGACAGTGTTAGTGACAGTGTTAGTGACAGTGCTAGTGACAGTGTTAGTGACAGTGTTGGTGACAGTGCTGGTGACAGTGTTAGTGACAGTGCTAGTGACAGTGTTAGTGACAGTGCTGGTGACAGTGTTAGTGACACTGCTAGTGACAGTGTTAGTGACAGTGCTGGTGACAGTGTTAGTGACAGTGTTAGTGACAGTGCTAGTGACAGTGTTAGTGACAGTGTTAGTGACAGTGCTAGTGACAGTGTTAGTGACAGTGCTGGTGACAGTGTTAGTGACAGTGTTAGTGACAGTGCTAGTAACAGTGCTAGTGACAGTGCTAGTGACAGTGTTAGTGACAGTGTTAGTGACAGTGCTAGTGACAGTGCTAGTGACAGTGTTAGTGACAGAGTGACAGTGTTAGTGACAGTGTTAGTGACAGTGCTAGTGACAGTGCTAGTGACAGTGCTGGTGACAGTGCTAGTGACAGAGTGACAGTGTTAGTGACAGTGTTAGTGACTGTTAGTGACAGTGCAAGTGACAGTGTTAGTGACAGTGCTAGTGACAGTGTTAGTGACATTGCTAGTGACAGTGTTAGTGACAGTGCTAGTGACAGTGCTAGTGACAGTGTTAGTGACAGAGTGACAGTGCTAGTGACAGTGTTAGTGACAGTGCTAGTGACAGTGTTAGTGACAGTGCTAGTGACAGTGCTAGTGACAGTGCTAGTGACAGTGTTAGTGACAGTGTTAGTGACAGTGTTAGTGACAGAGTGACAGTGCTAGTGACAGTGCTAGTGACAGTGTTAGTGACAGTGTAGTGACAGTGCTAGTGACAGTGCTAGTGACAGTGCTAGTGACAGTGTTAGTGACTGCTAGTGACAGTGCTAGTGACAGTGTTAGTGACATTGCTAGTGACAGTGTTAGTGACAGTGCTAGTGACAGTGCTAGTGACAGTGTTAGTGACAGAGTGACAGTGCTAGTGACAGTGTTAGTGACAGTGCTAGTGACAGTGTTAGTGACATTGCTAGTGACAGTGTTAGTGACAGTGCTAGTGACAGTGCTAGTGACAGTGTTAGTGACAGTGTTAGTGACAGAGTGACAGTGTTAGTGACAGTGCTAGTGACAGTGTTAGTGACAGTGTTAGTGACAGAGTGACAGTGTTAGTGACAGTGTTAGTGACAGTGTTAGTGACAGTGTGAGTGACTGCTAGTGACAGTGCTAGTGACAGTGTTAGTGACAGTGCTAGTGACAGTGTTAGTGACAGTGCTAGTGACAGTGTTAGTGACAGTGTTAGTGACAGAGTGACAGTGTTAGTGACAGTGTTAGTGACAGTGTTAGTGACAGTGTGAGTGACTGCTAGTGACAGTGCTAGTGACAGTGTTAGTGACAGTGCTAGTGACAGTGCTAGTGACAGTGTTAGTGACAGAGTGACAGTGCTAGTAACAGTGCTAGGGACAGTGTTAGTGACAGTGCTAGTGACAGTGCTAGTGACAGTGTTAGTGACAGTGTTAGTGACAGAGTGACAGTGTTAGTGACAGTGCTAGTGACAGTGTTAGTGACAGTGTTAGTGACAGAGTGACAGTGTTAGTGACAGTGTTAGTGACAGTGTTAGTGACAGTGCTAGTGACAGTGTTAGTGACAGTGCTAGTGACAGAGGGACAGTGCTAGTGACAGTTATAGTGACAGTGTTAGTGACAGTGTTAGTGACAGTGTTAGTGACAGAGTGACAGTGTTAGTGACAGTGTTAGTGATAATGCTAGTGACAGTGTTAGTGACAGTGTTAGTGACAGAGTGACAGTGTTAGTGACAGTGTTAGTGACAGTGCTAGTGACAGTGTTAGTGACAGTGCTAGTGACAGTGCTAATGACAGTGCTAGTGACAGTGCTAGTGACAGTGTTAGTGACAGTGCTAGTGACAGTGTTAGTGACAGTGCTAGTGACAGTGTTAGTGACAGTGCTAGTGACAGTGCTAGTGACAGTGCTAGTGACAGTGTTAGTGACAGTGTTAGTGACAGAGTGACAGTGCTAGTGACAGTGCTAGTGACAGTGTTAGTGACAATGCTAGTGACAGTGTTAGTGACTGCTAATGACAGTGCTAGTGACAGTGTTAGTGACAGTGTTAGTGACAGTGCTAGTGACAGTGTTAGTGACAGTGCTAGTGACAGTGTTAGTGACAGTGTTAGTGACAGAGTGACAGTGTTAGTGACAGTGCTAGTGACAGTGTTAGTGACAGTGCTAGTGACAGTGCTAGTGACAGTGTTAGTGACAGAGTGACAGTGCTAGTGACAGTGCTAGTGACAGTGTTAGTGACAGTGCTAGTGACAGTGTTAGTGACATAGTTAGTGACAGAATGACAGTGCTAGTGACAGTGCTAGTGACAGTGTTAGTGACAGTGTTAGTGACACAGTGACAGTGCTAGTGACAGTGTTAGTGACAGTGCTAGTGACAGTGTTAGTGACATAGTGACAGAGTGACAGTGCTAGTGACAGTGCTAGTGACAGTGCTAGTGACAGTGTTAGTGACAGTGTTAGTGACAGTGCTAGTGACAGTGTTAGTGACAGTGTTGGTGACAGTGCTGGTGACAGTGTTAGTGACAGTGCTAGTGACAGTGTTAGTGACAGTGTTAGTGACACTGCTAGTGACAGTGTTAGTGACAGTGCTGGTGACAGTGTTAGTGACAGTGTTAGTGACAGTGCTAGTGACAGTGTTAGTGACAGTGTTAGTGACAGTGCTAGTGACAGTGTTAGTGACAGTGCTGGTGACAGTGTTAGTGACAGTGTTAGTGACAGTGTTAGTGACAGTGCTAGTAACAGTGCTAGTGACAGTGCTAGTGACAGTGTTAGTGACAGTGTTAGTGACAGTGCTAGTGACAGTGCTAGTGACAGTGTTAGTGACAGAGTGACAGTGTTAGTGACAGTGTTAGTGACAGTGCTAGTGACAGTGCTAGTGACAGTGCTGGTGACAGTGCTAGTGACAGAGTGACAGTGTTAGTGACAGTGTTAGTGACTGTTAGTGACAGTGCAAGTGACAGTGTTAGTGACAGTGCTAGTGACAGTGTTAGTGACATTGCTAGTGACAGTGTTAGTGACAGTGTTAGTGACAGAGTGACAGTGCTAGTGACAGTGTTAGTGACAGTGTTAGTGACAGAGTGACAGTGTTAGTGACAGTGCTAGTGACAGTGTTAGTGACAGTGCTAGTGACAGTGCTAGTGACAGTGTTAGTGACAGAGTGACAGTGCTAGTGACAGTGTTAGTGACAGTGCTAGTGGCAGTGTTAGTGACAGTGCTAGTGACAGTGCTAGTGACAGTGCTAGTGACAGTGTTAGTGACAGTGTTAGTGACAGTGTTAGTGACAGAGTGACAGTGCTAGTGACAGTGCTAGTGACAGTGTTAGTGACAGTGTAGTGACAGTGCTAGTGACAGTGCTAGTGACAGTGCTAGTGACAGTGTTAGTGACTGCTAGTGACAGTGCTAGTGACAGTGTTAGTGACAGTGCTAGTGACAGTGTTAGTGACATTGCTAGTGACAGTGTTAGTGACAGTGCTAGTGACAGTGTTAGTGACATAGTTAGTGACAGAGTGACAGTGCTAGTGACAGTGCTAGTGACAGTGTTAGTGACAGTGTTAGTGACACAGTGACAGTGCTAGTGACAGTGTTAGTGACAGTGCTAGTGACAGTGTTAGTGACATAGTGACAGAGTGACAGTGCTAGTGACAGTGTTAGTGACAGTGCTAGTGACAGTGCTAGTGACAGTGCTAGTGACAGTGTTAGTGACAGTGTTAGTGACAGTGTTAGTGACAGTGCTAGTGACAGTGTTAGTGACAGTGTTGGTGACAGTGCTGGTGACAGTGTTAGTGACAGTGTTAGTGACAGTGCTAGTGACAGTGTTAGTGACAGTGCTGGTGACAGTGTTAGTGACACTGCTAGTGACAGTGTTAGTGACAGTGCTGGTGACAGTGTTAGTGACAGTGTTAGTGACAGTGCTAGTGACAGTGTTAGTGACAGTGTTAGTGACAGTGCTAGTGACAGTGTTAGTGACAGTGCTGGTGACAGTGTTAGTGACAGTGTTAGTGACAGTGCTAGTGACAGTGCTAGTGACAGTGCTAGTGACAGTGTTAGTGACAGTGTTAGTGACAGTGCTAGTGACAGTGTTAGTGACAGAGTGACAGTGTTAGTGACAGTGTTAGTGACAGTGTTATTGATAGTGTTAGTGACAGTGCTAGTGACAGTGGTAGTTACAGTGTTAGTGACAGTGCTAGTGACAGTGTTAGTGACAGTGTTAGTGACAGTGTTAGTGACAGTGCTAGTGACAGTGTTAGTGACAGAGTGACAGTGTTAGTTACAGTGTTAGTGACAGTGCTAGTGACAGTGCTAGTGACAGTGCTAGTGACAGAGTGACAGTGTTAGTGACAGTGTTAGTGACTGTTAGTGACAGAGTGACAGTGTTAGTGACAGTGTTAGTGACAGAGTGACAGTGTTAGTGACAGTGCTAGTGACAGAGTGACAGTGTAGTGACAGTGCTAGTGACAGTGCTAGTGACAGTGCTAGTGACAGTGCTAGTGACAGTGTTAGTGACTGCTAGTGACAGTGCTAGTGACAGTGTTAGTGACAGTGCAAGTGACAGTGTTAGTGACAGTGCTAGTGACAGTGTTAGTGACATTGCTAGTGACAGTGTTAGTGACAGTGCTAGTGACAGTGCTAGTGACAGTGTTAGTGACAGAGTGACAGTGCTAGTGACAGTGCTAGTGACAGTGTTAGTGACAGTGCTAGTGACAGTGTTAGTGACATAGTTAGTGACAGAGTGACAGTGCTAGTGACAGTGCTAGTGACAGTGCTAGTGACAGTGTTAGTGACACAGTGACAGTGTTAGTGACAGTGCTAGTGACAGTGTTAGTGACATAGTGACATAGTGACAGAGTAACAGTGCTAGTGACAGTGCTAGTGACAGTGTTAGTGACATTGCTAGTGACAGTGTTAGTGACAGTGTTAGTGACAGTGTTAGTGACATTGCTAGTGACAGTGTTAGTGACAGTGCTAGTGACAGTGCTAGTGACAGTGTTAGTGACAGTGCTAGTGACAGTGTTAGTGACATTGCTAGTGACAGTGCTAGTGACAGTGCTAGTGACAGTGTTAGTGACTGTGCTAGTGACAGTGCTAGTGACAGTGTTAGTGACAGTGCTAGTGACAGTGTTAGTGACAGTGCTAGTGACAGAGTGACAGTGCTAGTGACAGTGCTAGTGACAGTGCTAGTGACAGAGTGACAGTGCTAGTGACAGTGCTAGTGACAGTGTTAGTGACAGTGCTAGTGACAGTGTTAGTGACAGTGTTAGTGACAGAGTGACAGTGTTAGTGACAGTGTTAGTGACAGTGCTAGTGACAGTGTTAGTGACAGTGTTAGTGACAGTGTTAGTGACAGTGACAGTGTTAGTGACAGTGCTAGTGACAGTGTTAGTGACAGTGTTAGTGACAGAGTGACAGTGTTAGTGGCAGTGCTAGTGACAGTGTTAGTGACAGTGCTAGTGACAGAGTGACAGTGCTAGTGACAGAGTGACAGTGCTAGTGACAGTGTTAGTGACAGTGCTAGTGACTATGCTAGTGACAGTGTTAGTGACAGTGTTAGTGACAGAGTGACAGTGTTAGTGACAGTGTTAGTAATAATGCTAGTGACAGTGTTAGTGACAGTGTTAGTGACAGAGTGACAGTGTTAGTGACAGTGCTAGTGACAGTGTTAGTGACAGAGTGACAGTGTTAGTGACAGTGTTAGTGACAGTGTTAGTGACAGTGCTAGTGACAGTGTTAGTGACATAGTGACAGAGTGACAGTGCTAGTGACAGTGTTAGTGACAGTGCTAGTGACAGTGCTAGTGACAGTGCTAGTGACAGTGTTAGTGACAGTGTTAGTGACAGTGTTAGTGACAGTGCTAGTGACAGTGTTAGTGACAGTGTTGGTGACAGTGCTGGTGACAGTGTTAGTGACAGTGCTAGTGACAGTGTTAGTGACAGTGCTGGTGACAGTGTTAGTGACACTGCTAGTGACAGTGTTAGTGACAGTGCTGGTGACAGTGTTAGTGACAGTGTTAGTGACAGTGCTAGTGACAGTGTTAGTGACAGTGTTAGTGACAGTGTTAGTGACAGTGCTGGTGACAGTGTTAGTGACAGTGTTAGTGACAGTGCTAGTGACAGTGCTAGTGACAGTGCTAGTGACAGTGTTAGTGACAGTGTTAGTGACAGTGCTAGTGACAGTGCTAGTGACAGTGTTAGTGACAGAGTGACAGTGTTAGTGACAGTGTTAGTGACAGTGTTATTGATAGTGTTAGTGACAGTGCTAGTGACAGTGGTAGTTACAGTGTTAGTGACAGTGCTAGTGACAGTGTTAGTGACAGTGTTAGTGACAGTGTTAGTGACAGTGCTAGTGACAGTGTTAGTGACAGAGTGACAGTGTTAGTTACAGTGTTAGTGACAGTGCTAGTGACAGTGCTAGTGACAGTGCTAGTGACAGAGTGACAGTGTTAGTGACAGTGTTAGTGACTGTTAGTGACAGAGTGACAGTGTTAGTGACAGTGTTAGTGACAGAGTGACAGTGTTAGTGACAGTGCTAGTGACAGAGTGACAGTGTAGTGACAGTGCTAGTGACAGTGCTAGTGACAGTGCTAGTGACAGTGCTAGTGACAGTGTTAGTGACTGCTAGTGACAGTGCTAGTGACAGTGTTAGTGACAGTGCAAGTGACAGTGTTAGTGACAGTGCTAGTGACAGTGTTAGTGACATTGCTAGTGACAGTGTTAGTGACAGTGCTAGTGACAGTGCTAGTGACAGTGTTAGTGACAGAGTGACAGTGCTAGTGACAGTGCTAGTGACAGTGTTAGTGACAGTGCTAGTGACAGTGTTAGTGACATAGTTAGTGACAGAGTGACAGTGCTAGTGACAGTGCTAGTGACAGTGCTAGTGACAGTGTTAGTGACACAGTGACAGTGCTACTGACAGTGTTAGTGACAGTGCTAGTGACAGTGTTAGTGACATAGTGACATAGTGACATAGTGACAGAGTGACAGTGCTAGTGACAGTGCTAGTGACAGTGTTAGTGACATTGCTAGTGACAGTGTTAGTGACATTGCTAGTGACAGTGCTAGTGACAGTGTTAGTGACAGTGCTAGTGACAGTGCTAGTGACAGTGTTAGTGACAGTGCTAGTGACAGTGTTAGTGACATTGCTAGTGACAGTGCTAGTGACAGTGCTAGTGACAGTGTTAGTGACAGTGCTAGTGACAGTGCTAGTGACAGTGCTAGTGACAGTGCTAGTGACAGTGCTAGTGACAGTGTTAGTGACAGTGCTAGTGACAGTGTTAGTGACAGTGCTAGTGACAGTGCTAGTGACATTGCTAGTGACAGTGCTAGTGACAGTGCTAGTGACAGTGCTAGTGACAGTGTTAGTGACAGTGTTAGTGACAGTGCTAGTGACAGTGTTAGTGACAGTGCTAGTGACAGAGTGACAGTGCTAGTGACAGTGCTAGTGACAGTGCTAGTGACAGAGTGACAGTGCTAGTGACAGTGCTAGTGACAGTGTTAGTGACAGTGCTAGTGACAGTGTTAGTGACAGTGTTAGTGACAGAGTGACAGTGTTAGTGACAGTGTTAGTGACAGTGCTAGTGACAGTGTTAGTGACAGTGTTAGTGACAGTGTTAGTGACAGAGTGACAGTGTTAGTGACAGTGCTAGTGACAGTGTTAGTGACAGTGTTAGTGACAGAGTGACAGTGTTAGTGGCAGTGCTAGTGACAGTGTTAGTGACAGTGCTAGTGACAGAGTGACAGTGCTAGTGACAGAGTGACAGTGCTAGTGACAGTGTTAGTGACAGTGCTAGTGACTATGCTAGTGACAGTGTTAGTGACAGTGTTAGTGACAGTGTTAGTGACAGAGTGACAGTGTTAGTGACAGTGTTAGTAATAATGCTAGTGACAGTGTTAGTGACAGTGTTAGTGACAGAGTGACAGTGTTAGTGACAGTGCTAGTGACAGTGTTAGTGACAGAGTGACAGTGTTAGTGACAGTGTTAGTGACAGTGTTAGTGACAGTGCTAGTGACAGTGCTAGTGACAGTGTTAGTGACAGTGCTAGTGACAGTGTTAGTGACAGTGCTAGTGACAGTGTTAGTGACAGTGCTAGTGACAGTGTTAGTGACAGTGCTAGTGACAGTGCTAGTGACAGTGCTAGTGACAGTGTTAGTGACAGTGTTAGTGACAGTGTTAGTGACAAAGTGACAGTGCTAGTGACAGTGCTAGTGACAGTGTTAGTGACAGTGTAGTGACAGTGCTAGTGACAGTGCTAGTGACAGTGTTAGTGACAAAGTGACAGTGCTAGTGACAGTGCTAGTGACAGTGTTAGTGACAGTGTTAGTGACAAAGTGACAGTGCTAGTGACAGTGCTAGTGACAGTGTTAGTGACAGTGCTAGTGACAGTGCTAGTGACAGTGCTAGTGACAGTGTTAGTGACAGTGTTAGTGACAAAGTGACAGTGCCAGTGACAGTGCTAGTGACAGTGCTAGTGACAGTGCTAGTGACAGTGTTAGTGACTGCTAGTGACAGTGCTAGTGACAGTGTTAGTGACAGTGTTAGTGACAGTGCTAGTGACAGTGTTAGTGACAGTGCTAGTGACAGTGCTAGTGACAGTGCTAGGGACAGTGTTAGTGACAGTGCTAGTGACAGTGCTAGTGACAGTGTTAGTGACAGTGTTAGTGACAGAGTGACAGTGTTAGTGACAGTGTTAGTGACAGTGCTAGTGACAGTGTTAGTGACAGTGTTAATGACAGTGTTAGTGACAGAGTGACAGTGTTAGTGACAGTGTTAGTGACAGAGTGACAGTGTTAGTGACAGTGTTAGTGACAGTGCTAGTGACAGTGTTAGTGACAGTGCTAGTGACAGAGTGACAGTGCTAGTGACAGAGTGACAGTGCTAGTGACAGTGTTAGTGACAGTGCTAGTGACAATGCTAGTAACAGTGTTAGTGACAGTGTTAGTGACAGAGTGACAGTGTTAGTGACAGTGTTAGTGACAGAGTGGCAGTGTTAGTGACAGTGCTAGTGACAGTGTTAGTGACAGTGCTAGTGACAGTGCTAGTGACAGTGCTAGTGACAGTGCTAGTGACAGTGTTAGTGACAGTGTTAGTGACAGTGCTAGTGACAGTGCTACTGACAGTGCTAGTGACAGTGCTAGTGACAGTGTTAGTGACAGTGTTAGTGACAGAGTGACAGTGCTAGTGACAGTGTTAGTGACAGTGTAGTGACAGTGCTAGTGACAGTGCTAGTGACAGTGCTAGTGACAGTGTTAGTGACTGCTAGTGACAGTGCTAGTGACAGTGTTAGTGACAGTGTTAGTGACAGTGCTAGTGACAGTGTTAGTGACAGTGCTAGTGACAGTGTTAGTGACATTGCTAGTGACAGTGTTAGTGACAGTGCTAGTGACAGTGCTAGTGACAGTGTTAGTGACAGAGTGACAGTGCTAGTGACAATGCTAGTGACAGTGTTAGTGACAGTGCTAGTGACAGTGTTAGTGACATAGTTAGTGACAGAGTGACAGTGCTAGTGACAGTGCTAGTGACAGTGTTAGTGACAGTGTTAGTGACACAGTGACAGTGCTAGTGACAGTGTTAGTGACAGTGCTAGTGACAGTGTTAGTGACATAGTGACAGAGTGACAGTGCTAGTGACAGTGCTAGTGACAGTGTTAGTGACAGTGTTAGTGACAGAGTGACAGTGTTAGTGACAGTGTTAGTGACATAGTGACAGAGTGACAGTGCTAGTGACAGTGTTAGTGACAGTGCTAGTGACAGTGTTAGTGACAGAGTGACAGTGTTAGTGACAGTGTTAGTGACAGTGCTAGTGACAGTGCTAGTGACAGTGTTAGTGACAGTGCTAGTGACAGTGTTAGTGACAGAGTGACAGTGTTAGTGACAGTGTTAGTGACAGTGCTAGTGACAGTGTTAGTGACAGTGCTAGTGACAGTGTTAGTGACAGAGTGACAGTGTTAGTGACAGTGTTAGTGACAGTGCTAGTGACAGTGTTAGTGACAGTGCTAGTGACAGTGTTAGTGACAGTGCTAGTGACAGTGTTAGTGACAGAGTGACAGTGTTAGTGACAGTGTTAGTGACAGTGCTAGTGACAGTGTTAGTGACAGTGCTAGTGACAGTGTTAGTGACAGTGCTAGTGACAGTGTTAGTGACAGTGCTAGTGACAGTGCTAGTGACAGTGTTAGTGACAGTGCTAGTGACAGTGTTAGTGACAGAGTGACAGTGTTAGTGACAGTGTTAGTGACAGTGCTAGTGACAGTGTTAGTGACAGTGCTAGTGACAGTGTTAGTGACAGTGCTAGTGACAGTGTTAGTGACAGTGCTAGTGACAGTGCTAGTGACAGTGTTAGTGACAGTGTTAGTGACAGTGTTAGTGACAAAGTGACAGTGCTAGTGACAGTGCTAGTGACAGTGTTAGTGACAGTGTAGTGACAGTGCTAGTGACAGTGCTAGTGACAGTGCTAGTGACAGTGTTAGTGACTGCTAGTGACAGTGCTAGTGACAGAGTGACAGTGCTAGTAACAGTGCTAGTGACAGTGCTAGTGACAGTGTTAGTGACAGAGTGACAGTGCTAGTAACAGTGCTAGGGACAGTGTTAGTGACAGTGCTAGTGACAGTGCTAGTGACAGTGTTAGTGACAGAGTGACAGTGTTAGTGACAGTGTTAGTGACAGTGTTAGTGACAGTGTTAGTGACAGAGTGACAGTGTTAGTGACAGTGCTAGTGACAGTGTTAGTGACAGAGTGACAGTGTTAGTGACAGTGTTAGTGACAATGTTAGTGACAGTGCTAGTGACAGTGTTAGTGACAGTGCTAGTGACAGAGGGACAGTGCTAGTGACAGTTATAGTGACAGTGTTAGTGACAGTGTTAGTGACAGTGTTAGTGACAGAGTGACAGTGTTAGTGACAGTGTTAGTGATAATGCTAGTGACAGTGTTAGTGACAGTGTTAGTGACAGAGTGACAGTGTTAGTGACAGTGTTAGTGACAGTGTTAGCGACAGTGCTAGTGACAGTGTTAGTGACAGTGCTAGTGACAGTGCTAGTGACAGTGCTAGTGACAGTGCTAGTGACAGTGTTAGTGACAGTGCTAGTGACAGTGTTAGTGACAGTGCTAGTGACAGTGTTAGTGACAGTGCTAGTGACAGTGCTAGTGACAGTGCTAGTGACAGTGTTAGTGACAGTGTTAGTGACAGTGTTAGTGACAGAGTGACAGTGCTAGTGACAGTGCTAGTGACAGTGTTAGTGACAGTGTAGTGACAGTGCTAGTGACAGTGCTAGTGACAGTGTTAGTGACAGTGTTAGTGACAGTGCTAGTGACAGTGTTAGTGACAGTGCTAGTGACAGTGTTAGTGACTGCTAGTGACTGTGTTAGTGACAGTGCTAGTGACAGTGTTAGTGACAGTGCTAGTGACAGTGCTAGTGACAGTGCTAGTGACAGTGTTAGTGACAGTGTTAGTGACAGTGTTAGTGACAGAGTGACAGTGCTAGTGACAGTGCTAGTGACAGTGTTAGTGACAGTGTAGTGACAGTGCTAGTGACAGTGCTAGTGACAGTGTTAGTGACAGTGTTAGTGACAGTGCTAGTGACAGTGTTAGTGACAGTGCTAGTGACAGTGTTAGTGACATTGCTAGTGACAGTGTTAGTGACAGTGCTAGTGACAGTGCTAGTGACAGTGTTAGTGACAGAGTGACAGTGCTAGTGACAGTGCTAGTGACAGTGTTAGTGACAGTGCTAGTCACAGTGTTAGTGACATAGTTAGTGACAGAGTGACAGTGCTAGTGACAGTGCTAGTGACAGTGCTAGTGACAGTGTTAGTGACAGTGTTAGTGACACAGTGACAGTGCTAGTGACAGTGTTAGTGACAGTGCTAGTGACAGTGTTAGTGACAGTGCTAGTGACAGTGCTGGTGACAGTGTTAGTGACAGTGTTAGTGACAGTGCTAGTGACAGTGTTAGTGACAGTGTTAGTGACAGTGTTGGTGACAGTGCTGGTGACAGTGTTAGTGACAGTGCTAGTGACAGTGTTAGTGACAGTGCTGGTGACAGTGTTAGTGACACTGCTAGTGACAGTGTTAGTGACAGTGCTGGTGACAGTGTTAGTGACAGTGTTAGTGACAGTGTTAGTGACAGTGCTAGTGACAGTGTTAGTGACAGTGTTAGTGACAGTGCTGGTGACAGTGTTAGTGACAGTGCTGGTGACAGTGTTAGTGACAGTGCTAGTGACAGTGTTAGTGACAGTGTTAGTGACAGTGCTAGTGACAGTGTTAGTGACAGTGCTAGTGACAGTGCTAGTGACAGTGCTAGTGACAGTGTTAGTGACAGTGTTAGTGACAGTGCTAGTGACAGTGTTAGTGACAGTGTTAGTGACAGTGCTAGTGACAGTGTTAGTGACAGTGTTAGTGACAGTGCTAGTGACAGTGCTAGTGACAGTGTTAGTGACAGTGTTAGTGACAGTGTTAGTGACAGTGCTGGTGACAGTGTTAGTGACAGTGCTAGTGACAGTGCTAGTGACAGTGTTAGTGACAGAGTGACAGTGTTAGTGACAGTGTTAGTGACAGTGTTATTGATAGTGTTAGTGACAGTGCTAGTGACAGTGGTAGTGACAGTGTTAGTGACAGTGCTAGTGACAGTGTTAGTGACAGTGTTAGTGACAGTGTTAGTGACAGTGCTAGTGACAGTGTTAGTGACAGAGTGACATTGTTAGTTACAGTGTTAGTGACAGTGCTAGTGACAGTGCTAGTGACAGTGCTAGTGACAGTGCTAGTGACAGTGCTAGTGACAGTGTTAGTGACAGTGTTAGTGACAGTGCTAGTGACAGTGTTAGTGACAGTGCTAGTGACAGTGCTAGTGACAGTGTTAGTGACAGTGCTAGTGACAGTGTTAGTGACAGTGCTAGTGACAGAGTGACAGTGTTAGTGACAGTGCTAGTGACAGTGCTAGTGACAGAGTGACAGTGTTAGTGACAGTGTTAGTGACTGTTAGTGACAGAGTGACAGTGTTAGTGACAGTGTTAGTGACAGAGTGACAGTGTTAGTGACAGTGCTAGTGACAGAGTGACAGTGTAGTGACAGTGCTACTGACAGTGCTAGTGACAGTGCTAGTGACAGTGTTAGTGACTGCTAGTGACAGTGCTAGTGACAGTGTTAGTGACAGTGTTAGTGACAGTGCAAGTGACAGTGTTAGTGACAGTGCTAGTGACAGTGTTAGTGACATTGCTAGTGACAGTGTTAGTGACAGTGCTAGTGACAGTGCTAGTGACAGTGTTAGTGACAGAGTGACAGTGCTAGTGACAGTGCTAGTGACAGTGTTAGTGACAGTGCTAGTGACAGTGTTAGTGACATAGTTAGTGACAGAGTGACAGTGCTAGTGACAGTGCTAGTGACAGTGTTAGTGACACAGTGACAGTGCTAGTGACAGTGTTAGTGACAGTGCTAGTGACAGTGTTAGTGACATAGTGACATAGTGACAGAGTGACAGTGCTAGTGACAGTGCTAGTGACAGTGCTGGTGACAGTGTTAGTGACAGTGTTAGTGACAGTGTTAGTGACAGTGCTAGTGACAGTGCTAGTGACAGTGCTAGTGACAGTGTTAGTGACAGTGTTAGTGACAGTGCTAGTGACAGTGTTAGTGACAGTGTTAGTGACAGTGCTAGTGACAGTGTTAGTGACAGTGTTAGTGACAGTGCTAGTGACAGTGCTAGTGACAGTGTTAGTGACAGTGTTAGTGACAGTGTTAGTGACAGTGCTGGTGACAGTGTTAGTGACAGTGCTAGTGACAGTGCTAGTGACAGTGTTAGTGACAGAGTGACAGTGTTAGTGACAGTGTTAGTGACAGTGTTATTGATAGTGTTAGTGACAGTGCTAGTGACAGTGGTAGTGACAGTGTTAGTGACAGTGCTAGTGACAGTGTTAGTGACAGTGTTAGTGACAGTGTTAGTGACAGTGCTAGTGACAGTGTTAGTGACAGAGTGACATTGTTAGTTACAGTGTTAGTGACAGTGCTAGTGACAGTGCTAGTGACAGTGCTAGTGACAGTGCTAGTGACAGTGCTAGTGACAGTGTTAGTGACAGTGTTAGTGACAGTGCTAGTGACAGTGTTAGTGACAGTGCTAGTGACAGTGCTAGTGACAGTGTTAGTGACAGTGCTAGTGACAGTGTTAGTGACAGTGCTAGTGACAGAGTGACAGTGTTAGTGACAGTGCTAGTGACAGTGCTAGTGACAGAGTGACAGTGTTAGTGACAGTGTTAGTGACTGTTAGTGACAGAGTGACAGTGTTAGTGACAGTGTTAGTGACAGAGTGACAGTGTTAGTGACAGTGCTAGTGACAGAGTGACAGTGTAGTGACAGTGCTACTGACAGTGCTAGTGACAGTGCTAGTGACAGTGTTAGTGACTGCTAGTGACAGTGCTAGTGACAGTGTTAGTGACAGTGTTAGTGACAGTGCAAGTGACAGTGTTAGTGACAGTGCTAGTGACAGTGTTAGTGACATTGCTAGTGACAGTGTTAGTGACAGTGCTAGTGACAGTGCTAGTGACAGTGTTAGTGACAGAGTGACAGTGCTAGTGACAGTGCTAGTGACAGTGTTAGTGACAGTGCTAGTGACAGTGTTAGTGACATAGTTAGTGACAGAGTGACAGTGCTAGTGACAGTGCTAGTGACAGTGTTAGTGACACAGTGACAGTGCTAGTGACAGTGTTAGTGACAGTGCTAGTGACAGTGTTAGTGACATAGTGACATAGTGACAGAGTGACAGTGCTAGTGACAGTGCTAGTGACAGTGCTGGTGACAGTGTTAGTGACAGTGTTAGTGACAGTGTTAGTGACAGTGCTAGTGACAGTGTTAGTGACAGTGTTAGTGACAGTGCTGGTGACAGTGTTAGTGACAGTGCTAGTGACAGTGTTAGTGACAGTGCTGGTGACAGTGTTAGTGACAGTGTTAGTGACAGTGCTGGTGACAGTGTTAGTGACAGTGTTAGTGACAGTGCTAGTGACAGTGCTAGTGACAGTGTTAGTGACAGTGCTAGTGACAGTGTTAGTGACAGTGTTAGTGACAGTGCTAGTGACAGTGCTAGTGACAGTGTTAGTGACAGTGTTAGTGACAGTGCTGGTGACAGTGTTAGTGACAGTGCTAGTGACAGTGTTAGTGACAGTGTTAGTGACAGTGCTAGTGACAGTGTTAGTGACAGTGTTAGTGACAGTGTTAGTGACAGTGCTAGTGACAGTGCTAGTGACAGTGTTAGTGACAGTGCTGGTGACAGTGTTAGTGACAGTGCTAGTGACAGTGTTAGTGACAGAGTGACAGTGCTAGTGACAGTGCTAGTGACAGTGTTAGTGACAGTGCTAGTGACAGTGTTAGTGACAGTGCTAGTGACAGTGCTAGTGACAGTGTTAGTGACAGAGTGACAGTGCTAGTAACAGTGCTAGGGACAGTGTTAGTGACAGTGCTAGTGACAGTGCTAGTGACAGTGTTACTGACAGTGTTAGTGACAGAGTGACAGTGTTAGTGACAGTGTTAGTGACAGTGTTAGTGACAGTGTTAGTGACAGAGTGACAGTGTTAGTGACAGTGCTAGTGACAGTGTTAGTGACAGAGTGACAGTGTTAGTGACAGTGTTAGTGACAATGTTAGTGACAGTGCTAGTGACAGTGTTAGTGACAGTGCTAGTGACAGAGGGACAGTGCTAGTGACAGTTATAGTGACAGTGTTAGTGACAGTGTTAGTGACAGTGTTAGTGACAGAGTGACAGTGTTAGTGACAGTGTTAGTGATAATGCTAGTGACAGTGTTAGTGACAGTGTTAGTGACAGAGTGACAGTGTTAGTGACAGTGTTAGTGACAGTGTTAGCGACAGTGCTAGTGACAGTGTTAGTGACAGTGCTAGTGACAGTGCTAGTGACAGTGCTAGTGACAGTGCTAGTGACAGTGTTAGTGACAGTGCTAGTGACAGTGTTAGTGACAGTGCTAGTGACAGTGTTAGTGACAGTGCTAGTGACAGTGCTAGTGACAGTGCTAGTGACAGTGTTAGTGACTGCTAGTGACAGTGCTAGTGACAGTGTTAGTGACAGTGTTAGTGACAGTGCTAGTGACAGTGTTAGTGACAGTGCTAGTGACAGTGTTAGTGACATTGCTAGTGACAGTGTTAGTGACAGTGCTAGTGACAGTGTTAGTGACAGTGTTAGTGACAGAGTGACAGTGCTAGTGACAGTGCTAGTGACAGTGTTAGTGACAGTGCTAGTGACAGTGTTAGTGACATAGTTAGTGACAGAGTGACAGTGCTAGTGACAGTGCTAGTGACAGTGCTAGTGACAGTGCTAGTGACAGTGTTAGTGACAGAGTGACAGTGCTAGTGACAGTGCTAGTGACAGTGTTAGTGACAGTGCTAGTGACAGTGTTAGTGACATAGTTAGTGACAGAGTGACAGTGTTAGTGACAGTGCTAGTGACAGTGTTAGTGACAGTGCTAGTGACAGTGCTGGTGACAGTGTTAGTGACAGTGTTAGTGACAGTGCTAGTGACAGTGTTAGTGACAGTGTTAGTGACAGTGTTGGTGACAGTGCTGGTGACAGTGTTAGTGACAGTGCTAGTGACAGTGTTAGTGACAGTGCTGGTGACAGTGTTAGTGACACTGCTAGTGACAGTGTTAGTGACAGTGCTGGTGACAGTGTTAGTGACAGTGTTAGTGACAGTGCTAGTGACAGTGTTAGTGACAGTGTTAGTGACAGTGCTAGTGACAGTGTTAGTGACAGTGTTAGTGACAGTGCTGGTGACAGTGTTAGTGACAGTGCTGGTGACAGTGTTAGTGACAGTGTTAGTGACAGTGCTAGTGACAGTGCTAGTGACAGTGCTAGTGACAGTGTTAGTGACAGTGTTAGTGACAGTGCTAGTGACAGTGTTAGTGACAGTGTTAGTGACAGTGCTAGTGACAGTGCTAGTGACAGTGTTAGTGACAGTGCTAGTGACAGTGTTAGTGACAGTGCTAGTGACAGAGTGACAGTGTTAGTGACAGTGTTAGTGACAGTGTTATTGATAGTGTTAGTGACAGTGCTAGTGACAGTGGTAGTGACAGTGTTAGTGACAGTGCTAGTGACAGTGTTAGTGACAGTGTTAGTGACAGTGTTAGTGACAGTGCTAGTGACAGTGTTAGTGACAGAGTGACAGTGTTAGTTACAGTGTTAGTGACAGTGCTAGTGACAGTGCTAGTGACAGTGCTAGTGACAGTGCTAGTGACAGTGTTAGTGACAGTGTTAGTGACAGTGCTAGTGACAGTGTTAGTGACAGTGCTAGTGACAGTGCTAGTGACAGTGTTAGTGACAGTGCTAGTGACAGTGTTAGTGACAGTGCTAGTGACAGAGTGACAGTGTTAGTGACAGTGCTAGTGACAGTGCTAGTGACAGAGTGACAGTGTTAGTGACAGTGTTAGTGACTGTTAGTGACAGAGTGACAGTGTTAGTGACAGTGTTAGTGACAGAGTGACAGTGTTAGTGACAGTGCTAGTGACAGAGTGACAGTGTAGTGACAGTGCTACTGACAGAGTGACAGTGTTAGTGACAGTGTTAGTGACTGTTAGTGACAGAGTGACAGTGTTAGTGACAGTGTTAGTGACAGAGTGACAGTGCTAGTGACAGTGCTAGTGACAGTGCTAGTGACAGTGTTAGTGACTGCTAGTGACAGTGCTAGTGACAGTGTTAGTGACAGTGTTAGTGACAGTGCAAGTGACAGTGTTAGTGACAGTGCTAGTGACAGTGTTAGTGACATTGCTAGTGACAGTGTTAGTGACAGTGCTAGTGACAGTGCTAGTGACAGTGTTAGTGACAGAGTGACAGTGCTAGTGACAGTGTTAGTGACAGTGCTAGTGACAGTGTTAGTGACAGTGCTAGTGACAGTGTTAGTGACACAGTGACAGTGCTAGTGACAGTGTTAGTGACAGTGTTAGTGACACAGTGACAGTGCTAGTGACAGTGCTAGTGACAGTGTTAGTGACATAGTGACATAGTGACAGAGTGACAGTGCTAGTGACAGTGTTAGTGACAGTGCTAGTGACAGTGTTAGTGACAGAGTGACAGTGCTAGTGACAGTGCTAGTGACAGTGTTAGTGACACAGTGACAGTGCTAGTGACAGTGTTAGTGACAGTGCTAGTGACAGTGTTAGTGACATAGTGACATAGTGACAGAGTGACAGTGCTAGTGACAGTGCTAGTGACAGTGCTAGTGACAGTGCTGGTGACAGTGTTAGTGACAGTGCTAGTGACAGTGTTAGTGACAGTGCTAGTGACAGTGTTAGTGACAGTGTTAGTGACAGTGCTAGTGACAGTGTTAGTGACAGTGCTAGTGACAGTGTTAGTGACAGTGCTAGTGACAGTGTTAGTGACAGTGTTAGTGACAGTGCTAGTGACAGTGCTAGTGACAGTGCTAGTGACAGTGTTAGTGACAGTGCTAGTGACAGTGTTAGTGACACTGCTAGTGACAGTGTTAGTGACAGTGCTGGTGACAGTGTTAGTGACAGTGTTAGTGACAGTGCTAGTGACAGTGCTAGTGACAGTGTTAGTGACAGTGCTAGTGACAGTGTTAGTGACAGTGTTAGTGACAGTGCTAGTGACAGTGTTAGTGACAGTGTTAGTGACAGTGCTGGTGACAGTGTTAGTGACAGTGCTAGTGACAGTGTTAGTGACAGTGTTAGTGACAGTGTTAGTGACAGTGTTAGTGACAGTGTTAGTGACAGTGCTAGTGACAGTGCTAGTGACAGTGTTAGTGACAGTGCTGGTGACAGTGTTAGTGACAGTGCTAGTGACAGTGTTAGTGACAGTGTTAGTGACAGTGCTAGTGACAGTGTTAGTGACAGTGCTAGTGACAGTGTTAGTGACAGTGCTGGTGACAGTGTTAGTGACAGTGCTGGTGACAGTGTTAGTGACAGTATTAGTGACAGTGTTAGTGACAGTGCTAGTGACAGTGCTAGTGACAGTGTTAGTGACAGTGTTAGTGACAGTGCTGGTGACAGTGTTAGTGACAGTGCTGGTGACAGTGTTAGTGACAGTGTTAGTGACAGTGTTAGTGACAGTGCTAGTGACAGTGTTAGTGACAGTGTTAGTGACAGTGCTAGTGACAGTGTTAGTGACAGTGTTAGTGACAGTGTTAGTGACAGTGCTAGTGACAGTGCTAGTGACAGTGTTAGTGACAGTGTTAGTGACAGAGTGACAGTGTTAGTGACAGTGTTAGTGACAGTGTTATTGACAGTGTTAGTGACAGTGGTAGTGACAGTGTTAGTGACAGTGTTAGTGACAGTGTTAGTGACAGTGCTAGTGACAGTGTTAGTGACAGAGTGACAGTGTTAGTTACAGTGTTAGTGACAGTGCTAGTGACAGTGCTAGTGACAGTGCTAGTGAGAGTGTTAGTGACAGTGTTAGTGACAGTGCTAGTGACAGTGTTAGTGACAGTGCTAGTGACAGTGTTAGTGACAGTGTTAGTGACAGTGCTAGTGACAGTGTTAGTGACAGTGCTAGTGACAGTGCTAGTGACAGTGTTAGTGACAGTGCTAGTGACAGTGTTAGTGACAGTGCTAGTGACAGAGTGACAGTGTTAGTGACAGTGCTAGTGACAGTGCTAGTGACAGAGTGACAGTGTTAGTGACAGTGTTAGTGACAGAGTGACAGTGTTAGTGACAGTGTCAGTGACAGAGTGACAGTGTTAGTGACAGTGTTAGTGACAGAGTGACAGTGCTAGTGACATTGTTAGTGACAGAGTGACAGTGTTAGTGACAGTGCTAGTGACAGAGTGACAGTGTTAGTGACAGAGTGACAGTGTTAGTGACAGAGTGACAGTGTTAGTGACAGTGTTAGTGACAGAGTGACAGTGTTAGTGACAGTGCTAGTGACAGTGACAGTGCTAGTGACAATGCTAGTGACAGTGTTAGTGACAGTGCTAGTGACATTGCTAGTGACAGTGTTAGTGACAGTGTTAGTAACAGTGTTAGTGACAGTGCTAGTGACAGTGTTAGTGACAGTGCTAGTGACAGTGTTAGTGACAGTGCTAGTGGCAGTTTTAATGACAGAGTGACAGTGTTAGTGACAGTGCTAGTGACAGTGTTAGTGACAGTAGTGTTAGTGACAGTGTTAGTGACAGTGCTAGTGACAGTGTTAGTGACAGTGTTAGTGACAGTGCTAGTGACAGTGCTAGTGACAGTGGTAGTGACAGTGCTAGTGACAATGTTAGTGACAGTGCTAGTGACAGTGCTAGTGACAGTGTTAGTGACAGTGTTAGTGACAGTGCTAGTGACAGTGTTAGTGACAGTGTTAGTGACAGTGCTAGTGACAATGCTAGTGACAGTGTTAGTGACAGTGTTAGTGACAGAGTCACAGTGCTAGTGACAGTGTTAGTGACAGTGTTAGTGACAGTGCTAGTGACAGTGCTAGTGACAGAGTCACAGTGCTAGTGACAGTGCTAGTGACAATGTTAGTGACAGTGTTAGTGACAGTGTTAGTGACAGTGTTAGTGACAGTGTTAGTGACAGTGTTAGTGACAGTGCTAGTGACAGTGTTAGTGACAGTGCTAGTGACAGAGTGACAGTGTTATTGACAGTGTTAGTGACAGTGTTAGTGACAGAGTGACAGTGCTAGTGACAGTGCTAGTGACAGTGTTAGTGACAGTGTTAGTGACAGTGTTAGTGACAGTGCTAGTGACAGTGCTAGTGACAGAGTGACAGTGTTATTGACAGTGTTAGTGACAGTGTTAGTGACAGAGTGACAGTGTTAGTGACAGTGTTAGTGACAGAGTGACAGTGCTAGTGACAGTGTTAGTGACAGAGTGGCAGTGTTAGTGACAGTGCTAGTGACAGTGCTAGTGACAGAGTGACAGTGTTAGTGACAGTGTTAGTGACAGAGTGACAGTGTTAGTGACAGAGTGACAGTGTTAGTGACAGTGTTAGTGACAGTGTTAGTGACAGAGTGACAGTGTTAGTGACAGTGCTAGTGACAGAGTGACAGTGCTAGTGACAATGCTAGTGACAGTGTTAGTGACAGTGTAGTGACAGTGTTAGTGACAGTGTAGTGACAGTGCTAGTGACAGTGCTAGTGACAGTGCTAGTGACAGTGCTAGTGACAGTGTTAGTGACAGTGCTAGTGACAGTGTTAGTGACAGTGTTAGTGACAGTGCTGGTGACAGTGCTAGTGACAGTGTTAGTGACAGTGTTAGTAACAGTGTTAGTCACAGTGCTAGTGACAGTGTTAGTGACAGTGCTAGTGACAGTGCTAGTGACAGTGCTAGTGACAGTGTTAGTGACAGTGCTAGTGACAGTGTTAGTGACAGTGTTAGTGACAGTGCTGGTGACAGTGTTAGTGACAGTGTTAGTGACAGTGCTAGTGACAGTGTTAGTGACAGTGTTAGTGACAGTGCTAGTGACAGTGTTAGTGACAGTGTTAGTGACAGTGCTAGTGACAATGCTAGTGACAGTGTTAGTGACAGTGTTAGTGACAGAGTCACAGTGCTAGTGACAGTGTTAGTGACAGTGCTAGTGACAGTGCTAGTGACAGAGTCACAGTGCTAGTGACAGTGCTAGTGACAGTGTTAGTGACAGTGTTAGTGACAGTGCTAGTGACAGTGTTAGTGACAGTGCTAGTGACAGTGTTAGTGACAGTGCTAGTGACAGAGTGACAGTGTTAGTGACAGTGTTAGTGACAGTGCTAGTGACAGTGCTAGTGACAGAGTGACAGTGTTATTGACAGTGTTAGAGAGAGTGTTAGTGACAGAGTGACAGTGTTAGTGACAGTGTTAGTGACAGAGTGACAGTGCTAGTGACAGTGTTAGTGACAGAGTGGCAGTGTTAGTGACAGTGCTAGTGACAGAGTGACAGTGTTAGTGACAGTGTTAGTGACAGAGTGACAGTGTTAGTGACAGAGTGACAGTGTTAGTGACAGTGTTAGTGACAGAGTGACAGTGTTAGTGACAGTGCTAGTGACAGAGTGACAGTGCTAGTGACAATGCTAGTGACAGTGTTAGTGACAGTGCTAGTGACAGTGCTAGTGACAGTGTTAGTGACAGTGTTAGTAACAGTGTTAGTGACAGTGCTAGTGACAGTGTTAGTGACAGTGCTAGTGACAGTGCTAGTGACAGTGTTAGTGACAGTGCTAGTGACAGTGCTAGTGACAGTGTTAGTGACAGTGTTAGTGACAGTGCTGGTGACAGTGTTAGTGACAGTGCTGGTGACAGTGTTAGTGACAGTGTTAGTGACAGTGTTAGTGACAGTGCTAGTGACAGTGTTAGTGATAGTGTTAGTGACAGTGCTAGTGACAGTGTTAGTGACAGTGTTAGTGACAGTGTTAGTGACAGTGCTAGTGACAGTGCTAGTGACAGTGTTAGTGACAGAGTGACAGTGTTAGTGACAGTGTTAGTGACAGTGTTATTGACAGTGTTAGTGACAGTGCTAGTGACAGTGGTAGTGACAGTGTTAGTGACAGTGCTAGTGACAGTGTTAGTGACAGTGTTAGTGACAGTGCTAGTGACAGTGCTAGTGACAGTGTTATTGACAGAGTGACAGTGTTAGTTACAGTGTTAGTGACAGTGCTAGTGACAGTGCTAGTGACAGTGCTAGTGACAGTGCTAGTGACAGTGTTAGTGACAGTGCTAGTGACAGTGTTAGTGACAGTGCTAGTGACAGTGTTAGTGACAGTGTTAGTGACAGTGCTAGTGACAGTGTTAGTGACAGTGCTAGTGACAGTGCTAGTGACAGTGTTAGTGACAGTGCTAGTGACAGTGTTAGTGACAGTGCTAGTGACAGAGTGACAGTGTTAGTGACAGTGCTAGTGACAGTGCTAGTGACAGAGTGACAGTGTTATTGACAGTGTTAGTGATAGTGTTAGTGACAGAGTGACAGTGTTAGTGACAGTGTTAGTGACAGAGTGACAGTGCTAGTGACAGTGTTAGTGACAGAGTGGCAGTGTTAGTGACAGTGCTAGTGACAGAGTGACAGTGTTAGTGACAGTGTTAGTGACAGAGTGACAGTGTTAGTGACAGAGTGACAGTGTTAGTGACAGTGTTAGTGACAGAGTGACAGTGTTAGTGACAGTGCTAGTGACAGAGTGACAGTGCTAGTGACAATGCTAGTGACAGTGTTAGTGACAGTGCTAGTGACAGTGTTAGTGACAGTGTTAGTAACAGTGTTAGTGACAGTGCTAGTGACAGTGTTAGTGACAGTGTTAGTGACAGTGCTAGTGACAGTGTTAGTGACAGTGTTAGTGACAATACTAGTGACAGTGTTAGTGACAGTGTTAGTGACAGTGTTAGTGACAATGCTAGTGACAGTGCTAGTGACAGTGTTAGTGACAGTGCTAGTGACAGTGTTAGTGACAGTGTTAGTGACAGTGCTAGTGACAGTGCTAGTGACAGTGTTAGTGACAATGCTAGTGACTGTGCTAGTGACAGTGCTAGTGGCAGTTTTAGTGACAGAGTGACAGTGCTAGTGACAGTGCTAGTGACAGTGTTAGTGACAGTAGTGTTAGTGATAGTGTTAGTGACAGTGTTAGTGACAGTGCTAGTGACAGTGTTAGTGACAGTGTTAGTGACAGTGCTAGTGACAGTGTTAGTGACAGTGTTAGTGACAGTGCTAGTGACAGTGTTAGTGACAGTGTTAGTGACAGAGTCACAGTGCTAGTGACAGTGTTAGTGACAGTGTTAGTGACAGTGTTAGTGACAGAGTGACAGTGGTAGTGACAGTGCTAGTGACAATGTTAGTGACAGTGCTAGTGACAGTGCTAGTGACAGTGTTAGTGACAGTGCTAGTGACAGTGTTAGTGACAGTGTTAGTGACAGTGCTAGTGACAGTGCTAGTGACAATGCTAGTGACAGTGCTAGTGACAGTGTTAGTGACAGTGTTAGTGACAGTGCTGGTGACAGTGTTAGTGACAATGCTAGTGTAGGGTTGTTACGGGAGGGCTGTAGGTGCATGGGATCCAACGGGGAATAAACACAGTGGGTGGAGCTCCGGGAGTGCACGGGGGGGGTGCCCGCAGCGACGTCCGCATCAGGCAGCCTGGGGGGTTGTGATCCTGACGGGGGGTATAAAGGGGGAGGACAGAGAGAGCTCGTGGCTGAGTCTGGGAACGAAGGAGGAAGAAGGAAGATCTGCTAGTTAGAAGCCCTGGACTCCCCTCGACGCCGCCCTTGTAAGGGCTGCGGAGGATCGAGCCAGAGGCGTGGTTCCGTGAACCAGGGTCAGTACCCTGGGACTCCGGAGACCGTAGCCCGACTCACCAGTGTCGGGCCAGTTAGCCTCCCCTAGCCCGTTAGTGGAGGACTTGGGGTTAGGTCAGGATTAGCTAGGGTGTATCCCCAGTTATCCGGGTGAGGGGGCCGCTACCCCCTCTAGTGCTGTCCTGTACCGACAACTTGTAATAAAGATACGTGTGCCTCAACCTGGGTGTCCAGCGTACTTACCGGTACTTCATCTGGTGTCAGAAGAATTACGAACGTGGAAACACGTCAGACAGCTCGAGCCAGAGTGCCGGACGAGGACACTGCTGAAATCGTTGAGCCCGAGACGGCTCACCAAGACATGGTACAGCCGGGGCCTGACGCGTTCCTGCCGGGGCATCGGCATGAAGAGGGGCCGCAGCCAGACGCGCTACGGCTGGCTCACGAGAGGCTGGCGGAGCTGCTGTATGCCGCTGCCGCCACGCTGGAAAACATCACGCGGCTGGGGGCTGGTGGTCCACCACGGGGCGAGGGGAGTCGACGACCGGAGCGCCTTCCCGCCATTTCGGAAGACTCCAACTTTGAATTTCCCGCCATCGCCACGGCAGCTGCAGAGGGCGTGGCCGGGCTAAACCTTGAGTCCGACACCGCTCTCGCTGGGACAGCCGCATCATCGCCAGCGGCGGGAACGTCATCACGGCTGCGACAGGCGATTCCATCTGCCATTCGCGCCGACGCACAGCCGAGTCCTGGGGATAGCAGCCTGCAGACTTCCAAGGCGAACGCTGCGCTGCAACAACGGCTACCTCCGCTGAAGGAATTTGTTGGCGCGGAGGGCGACTGGGGCGGCTTCCAGCGTCGCTTCATCGCCCACCAAGAAATGGCTAGGTGGTCGGACGACGAAGCCCTCTGCGCGCTGCCGGCGCTCCTCGACGCCGACGCGCTCACCGCCCTCACATCGGCGCCAAGAGAGAAGCGTTCTACTCTGCCGAGGGCGCTACAACTGCTGGCTGGGGTCTATGGACCATCTGCAGAATGCAGACAGCAGTTCTACGACCGCAAGCGGGGTGAAAAAGAGTCGCCCCTGGCATACAGGACGAGCCTCCTGGCGCTGGCCAAAACGGCTTTTCCCCGTATGGACGACGACGGCGTGGACGCGATGGTCACGGAGAAAATCCTCCTCCTGGCAGACGACCTGGACATCGCTGTCGTCGCACAGGAGGACGCCGAGATGACCTCTCTTCAGGCGGCGCGCCTCCTTCACGCCAACCTTCTGTCCCTGCGGCAGGGCATCGGCCGGGCGTGCGGTGGCTTCAGCCACCCTTCAGACGGAGGAGCTCTACGCCGTCGACCACCGACGGCAACAGGCGCAAGGAGCACGGGCGGGCCGGGACGGCTCAAGCCGGTTCGACCGTCCATCGTCTCCACCGGGGCTTCCGCGGTGTTTCAACTGCGGCGTTCGGGGCCACGTCGCCTTGGGGTGCCGCTCGCCTCGACAGCGCGGGACGACGCCTCGACGGGACGCCGGGCCTCCTCCTCCCAAGCTCCAGCAACATGATCCGGCGAGTCGCGGCACCACACATGTTTGGCCAAAGCACCCACCCGTTGCACACTCTCGCACCACAACGAACGGGGGGCCGATGTTGCGTTGCGACGGCCCAACGCGGATCACTGCGGGGACTCGAATCGAGCCCAAACAGTGGTCCGTGTTGGCCCATCGCGTGGTAGCCGCGTCGTCAGGGTCGTCGGCCGTGGTCGGACACATTGACGGGGTAGAGGTACGCATCCTGGTCGATACGGGGGCATCGGCGACAATCATTTCGGAGTTAATTTACAATATTCTGCCTGTACAAAGCCGGCCCTTACTGCCGGTTAACGTCCCATTCTATGCCGCTAACGGGGGCTCTCTGGGCATCATGGGACAGATTCGCGCGCAAATTTGTATCGGGGACATCAAATTGTCGGGGCCGATTTTCGTTTCCTCCTCGCTGGCGGTTCCGTGCCTGCTGGGGACGGATTTCTTAGGCAAAATGCCAATTCGTATTTTGATCGACCAAGGATGCATTGAGCTTCCGTCAGGGCGACGCATGGCCTTCCTGCCTTCCCCTGCGGCGGCTCAGACGGCGTTCGCGACGGTACCGGCGTTCGTCGTCAGAACAGTTAGTGTGCCGCCGGGAGCTCAAATGCTAGTGCCTCTGAAACTTCGTAAGCCCTTCGCTAAGGGCGTAGGGGATCAGGGTGTTTTGCTGGGACCGTCTAGGGCCGGGGTTAATGCACCTCATTTGATTCCGGCCCAGACCGTCGTAAGAGGGGACGAGGACCCTTTCATCGCGGTCCTCAATGTGGGGTCGCAGACAGTGGTGGTTCCTCAAGGGACGGTGCTCGCTCACGCGACGCCGGTGCCCTGCGAGGAACCTGTCGCGAACCATGTTGGCACTGCTTTCCGAATGCTCCCACATTCGGACAGCGATGAAGGGTGGCTCGACGCGCTTTGTGTGGGATCGACGGACCTGACAAATTCAGAGCGCCAACAGCTTAGAACGCTACTGAGGGAATTTTCCGACGTTTTCAGTCGGGATAAATATGATTTGGGTTGCACTCACCTGCTGCGTCACCATATTGACACGGGTGACAGCGCGCCAATTCGCCAAAATCCGTTTCGGTTAAGTCCCGCCGAAAAGGACCATGTCAAATCGGCTGTTGATGACATGTTAGCCGCCGACATCATTTCTCCCTCCACCAGCCCTTGGGGAGCGCCGATCATCCTGGTTAAAAAGCAGGACGGCTCGTTGCGGTTTTGCGTGGATTTTCGGCGCCTTAATAAAATTTCGGTTGCCGACGCATACCCGCTCCCACGAATGGACGAATCGCTGGACGCCTTGGCGGGAGCGCGATTCTTCTCCACACTAGATTTACTTTCGGGATTCTGGCAGCTTCCTCTGGACGATGATTCTAAGCCTAAAACTGCTTTCCGTACACCGCACGGCCTGTTCCAATTCAACCGGTTGCCGATGGGCTTACACTCAGCGCCGGCAACTTTCCAGCGATTGATGGAATTGGTTTTGGCTGGATTGCAATGGGAATCGTGCCTGATTTATTTGGATGACGTTATTGTCTTTGGTAAAACTTTTGATGAACTTCTCCAGAGGTTGCGGGCGGTTTTCCTAAAGATGCGGGCTGCTAATTTGAAATTTAAGCCCCAGAAATGCCATTTGTTACGCGAGTCGGTGCGTTATTTGGGGCACATCGTAGGGCGCTCGGGTATTGCTACCGATCCCGCCAAAACGCAGTGTGTCAGCTCCTGGCCGACTCCCACCTCGGTGGGAGAGGTCAGGAGTTTTATTGGCTTCGCATCATATTACCGACGCTTCGTCGCTAATTTTGCAACGATTGCCAAACCCCTACACGCGTTAACATCTAAAGGGGTTCGGTTCCACTGGGGTCAGGAGGAGGAAGCTGCTTTCTGCTCCCTTCGGGACGCCCTGGTAAAGGCTTCTCCCCTGATTTACCCAGATTTTTCTAGGCCGTTTTTGCTCGACACCGACGCGAGCAACACGGGTATTGGAGGTGTGCTTTCCCAGGTGGTTGACGGCGTGGAACGGGTGGTTGCGTACGGCAGTCGGGTGTTGTCTCCAGCGGAGCAAAGATATTGTGTCACCCGTAGGGAACTGTTGGCAATTGTCTATTTCATCCAACAGTATCGCCCATATCTGTACGGTCGGCATTTCACCGTCCGCACAGATCATGCGGCACTGCAGTACGCCCTGAAGGTTCAACAGCCATCGGGACAATTGTCCCGATGGTTGGAGGTCCTCCAGGATTTCGATTTCGAAACCACCTACCGTAAGGGCGTTCGCCACACCAACGCTGACGCTCTGTCACGGATGCCAACCGCCTCCGAATGCGCATGCCTCCTGGGGTCTGGGCGTTGCAAGCCGGCAGGGGACATGATGGTTCCGGTCCTGGCGGCCGCCGCCAATGACGAAACATTGGTCACCAATGATATCGCGGAACAGGGGAAAGATTCCCTGCTTGGGTTGCCCGTTAATGAATGGGGGCGCCTCCAAATGGAGGATACCTCCCTCCTCGCGTTGCGTCGTCGCGCCGAGGAGAGGGGGCGGGGGACGGGTGAGGCCGACGCTTGGGGCATGCACGCAGGGTTGCTCATGCATTGGGACAGCAAATCCCACCGTCACCGGCTGGTGGTCCCTTCGGGATTACGGGGTAAGGTGGTGTGGGCTGCGCATGAGCGCCTCCTCCACCTGGGGACCCAGAAAACTCTCGCCTTGCTCCAGCTGAATTTTTTTTGGCCGGGCATGACAAGGGATGTCACTGATCTGTTGGCAGCATGCCCTCGGTGTGCGCAGCGCAAACCACCGGCACGGGAGTCGAACCCGCCCTTGCAGTCCATCCAGGTCTCCCGAGTAAATGAACTGGTCGCACTGGACATTCTGGGGCCATTCCCCGCCACCCCCAGGGGTAACAGATATTTGCTTACTGGGGTCGAATATTTTACGCGCTGGCCTATGGCCTGGCCCCTGCCAAATCAGTCGGCAGCAGCCATCGTCGACGCCTTCGTCCAGGGTTATGTCATGGACAAAGGTGCTCCGGAGCGGTTGCTGACCGACCAGGGTAGAAATTTTTCCGGGAAACTCCTAAAACAAGTCTGTGATCTCCTAGGAACGAAAAAAATTCGAACCTCTCCTTATCACCCGCAAACGGACGGGATGGTCGAGCGTCTGCATCGCACCATCTCGTCTATGTTGTCGCAGCAAGTCTCGGACTCACAGACTGATTGGGACTTACAAATTGCAAGGGGTTCTAGCGGCATACAGATTGGCTCCCCATGCTGCGACGGGATTTTCACCATTCTTTCTTATGTATGGCCGCGAACCCGACCCACCTGTTCCGGCACAGCTGCAGATCCCCGCGCCGCTGGGTAAAATTAAATTGGACGAACACGTTAAATTTAACCTTGACAAACTGACTGAGGCGCGGGATGCTGCGAGGCTAAATTCTGACAGGCGTCAAAAGGCGAACGAGCGCCTCAGGCTGGCTCGCGCGCACGTGCTGCAGTGGAAGCCGGGGGACAGGGCATGGCTGCACTGTCCCCAAGTACCACTCGCGACCTCCTCTAAACTCGTACGCCCGTGGCGGGGCCCCGTCGAGGTTGTCGAGGTTTTGAGGCCTCAGTGCGTTCGAATCAAATGGGGCAGGCGCCGGTGGTTTGTACACCCCTCTAGGCTAAAACCGTTTGTTGCGGTGCGAGGGCCCACTCCACACGCGCGGGGCCAAGCATGTGGGGGGTCGACCGACTCGGAGGGTCCGTCGCTGCTCTCGCCTGATGTGTTGCCGGCTGTCCCACCCACAGGTGCACCGGGAATGACGGGCTCATGCCCTACAACCCACACGGGTGATGCCGACGGTCGCGCCACTTCAATCGCGACCTCATCTCGAAAGGGACAGCCGCCACCGGATGGTCCGCCGTCCGGGGTTGCCCCGTGTGACGGGCCTGCGGCAAGGACGCGCGCTAAGATGCGCAGACTCTTATAATATACAAAAAGAAGAAATTTTTTTTTATTTCACGTGTCATGGTTACTGTATGCTGCGTCGGTGGTGCGCTCCTGCCACATTGTGTGTGTTGTGTTGTGTGTGTGGGCGGGGTGTGTGTGTTGTGGGTGCGTTGTGTGTCGTGGGTGTGCTGTGTGTGCTGGGGGAGTTCCTGGCTAGTTGTATATACGCGCTTTTACGGATTTCGTATTTATACGGGGGGGGGGGGTGCGTCGGACATTCCCTTCGGGGGTGTGGTTGTTCTTCTTGTTGTTCTTGTTGTTGTTGTTCAATTTGCATTTTGTTGAAAAAAAAAATGAGGCACACACGGGGTTGAGGGGTAAATGTTCCTTTATTGGAATTGTTGCAGCCGGGACGGCTGCGAGCTGTAATGGGGGGAGTGATGTAGGGTTGTTACGGGAGGGCTGTAGGTGCATGGGATCCAACGGGGAATAAACACAGTGGGCGGAGCTCCGGGAGTACACGGGGGGGGTGCCCGCAGCGACGTCCGCATCAGGCAGCCTGGGGGGTTGTGATCCTGACGGGGGGTATAAAGGGGGAGGACATAGAGAGCTCGTGGCTGAGTCTGGGAACGAAGGAGGAAGAAGGAAGATCTGCTAGTTAGAAGCCCTGGACTCCCCTCGACGCCGCCCTTGTAAGGGCTGCGGAGGATCGAGCCAGAGGCGTGGTTCCGTGAACCAGGGTCAGTACCCTGGGACTCCGGAGACCGTAGCCCGACTCACCAGTGTCGGGCCAGTTAGCCTCCCCTAGCCCGTTAGTGGAGGACTTGGGGTTAGGTCAGGATTAGCTAGGGTGTATCCCCAGTTATCCGGGTGAGGGGGCCGCTACCCCCTCTAGTGCTGTCCTGTACCGACAACTTGTAATAAAGATACGTGTGCCTCAACCTGGGTGTCCAGCGTACTTACCGGTACTTCACTAGTGACAGTGTTAGTGACAGTGCTAGTGACAGTGCTAGTGACAGTGTTAGTGACAGTGTTAGTAACAGTGTTAGTGACAGTGCTAGTGACAGTGTTAGTGACAGTGCTAGTGACAGTGTTAGTGACAGTGTTAGTGACAATACTAGTGACAGTGTTAGTGACAGTGTTAGTGACAGTGTTAGTGACAATGCTAGTGACAGTGCTAGTGACAGTGTTAGTGACAGTGCTAGTGACAGTGTTAGTGACAGTGCTAGTGACAGTGCTAGTGACAGTGTTAGTGACAATGCTAGTGACTGTGCTAGTGACAGTGCTAGTGGCAGTTTTAGTGACAGAGTGACAGTGCTAGTGACAGTGCTAGTGACAGTGTTAGTGACAGTAGTGTTAGTGACAGTGTTAGTGACAGTGTTAGTGACAGTGCTAGTGACAGTGTTAGTGACAGTGTTAGTGACAGTGCTAGTGACAGTGTTAGTGACAGTGTTAGTGACAGTGCTAGTGACAGTGTTAGTGACAGTGTTAGTGACAGAGTCACAGTGCTAGTGACAGTGTTAGTGACAGTGTTAGTGACAGTGTTAGTGACAGAGTGACAGTGGTAGTGACAGTGCTAGTGACAATGTTAGTGACAGTGCTAGTGACAGTGCTAGTGACAGTGTTAGTGACAGTGTTAGTGACAGTGCTAGTGACAGTGTTAGTGACAGTGTTAGTGACAGTGCTAGTGACAGTGCTAGTGACAATGCTAGTGACAGTGTTAGTGACAGTGTTAGTGACAGAGTCACAGTGCTAGTGACAGTGTTAGTGACAGTGTTAGTGACAGTGCTAGTGACAGTGCTAGTGACAGAGTCACAGTGCTAGTGACAGTGCTAGTGACAGTGTTAGTGACAGTGCTAGTGACAGTGCTAGTGACAGTGCTAGTGACAGTGTTAGTGACAGTGCTAGTGACAGTGTTAGTGACAGTGCTAGTGACAGTGTTAGTGACAGTGCTAGTGACAGTGCTAGTGACAGAGTGACAGTGCTAGTGACAGAGTGACAGTGCTAGTGACAGTGCTAGTGACAGTGTTAGTGACAGTGCTACTGACAGTGTTAGTGACAGTGTTAGTGACAGTGCTAGTGACTGTGCTAGTGACAGTGTTAGTGACAGTGCTAGTGACAGTGTTAGTGACAGTGCTAGTGATAGTGCTAGTGACAGTGCTAGTGACAGTGTTAGTGACAGTGCTAGTGACAGTGCTAGTGACAGAGTGACAGTGCTAGTGACAGTGCTAGTGACAGTGTTAGTGACAGTGTTAGTGACAGTGTTAGTGACAGTGTTAGTGACAGTATTAGTGACAGTGCTAGTGACAGTGCTAGTGACTGTGCTAGTGACTGTGCTAGTGACAGTGCTAGTGACAGTGCTAGTGACAGTGTTAGTGACAGAGTGACAGTATTAGTGACAGTGCTAGTGACAGTGCTAGTGACAGTGCTAGAGACAGTGCTAGAGACAGTGCTAGTGACAGTGTTAGTGACAGTGCTAGTGACAGTGCTAGTGACAGAGTGACAGTGCTAGTGACAGTGTTAGTGACAGTGTTAGTGACAGTGACAGTGCTAGAGACAGTGCTAGTGACAGAGTGACTGTTCTAGTGACAGTGCTAGTGACAGTGCTAGAGACAGTGCTAGTGACTGTGCTAGTGACAGTGCTAGTGACAGTGCTAGAGACAGTGCTAGTGACTGTGCTAGTGACAGTGCTAGTGACAGTGCTAGAGACAGTGCTAGTGACTGTGCTAGTGACTGTGCTAGTGACAGTGCTAGTGACAGTGCTAGTGACAGTGCTAGAGACAGTGCTAGTGACTGTGCTAGAGACAGTGCTAGTGACTGTGCTAGTGACAGTGCTAGTGACTGTGCTAGTGACAGTGCTAGTGACTGTGCTAGTGACTGTGCTAGTGACAGTGCTAGTGGAGAAATGATGTCGGCGGCCAACATGTCATCAACAGCCGATTTTACATGGTCCTTTTCGGCGTGACTTAACCGAAAAGGATTTTGGCGTATTGGCGCGCTGTCACCTGTATCAATATGGTGACGCAGCAGATGGGTACAGTCCCTTGAGGAACCACCACTCTCTGCGACCCCACATTGAGGACCGCGATGAAAGGGTCCCCGTCCCCTTTTACGATGGTCTGGGCCGGAATCAAATGAGGTCCGCTAACCCCGGCCCTAGATGGCCCCAGCAGAATTCCCTGGTCCCCAACGCCTTTAGCGAAGGGCCGACGAAGTTTGAGAGGCACCAACATTTGTGCCCCCGGCGGTACGCGAACCGTTTTAACGACGAACGCCGGTACCGTCGCGAACGCCGTCCGAGCCGCAGTAGGGGACGGCAGAAACGCCATGCGTCGTCCCGACGGGAGCTCAATGCAGCCCTGGTCTATTAAAATACGAATCGGCATTTTGCCCAAGAAGTCCGTCCCCAGCAGGCACGGAACCGCCAGCGAGGAGGAAGCAAAAATCGGGCCGGACAATTTGATATCACCGATACAAATTTGTGCTCGAATCTGTCCAATGATGCCAAGTGAGCCCCCGTTAGCAGCATAGAATGGGACGTTAACCGGCAGTAAAGGACGGCTCTGGACAGGGAGAATATTGTAAATTAGTTCCGAAATGATGGTCGCCGATGCTCCTGTATCGACCAGGATGCACACCTCAACCCCGTCAATGTGCCCCACCACGGCTGACGACCTCGACGATGCAGCCACAACGCGATGGGCCAACACGGACCACTGCCTGGGTTCGATCTGAGTCCCCATAGTGGTGCGTGTTGGCGCGATGGTGCGCAATGTCGGCCCCCCGTTCGTTGCGGTGTGCGAGTGTGTGACGGGTGTGTGCGTGGGCCAAACATGAGGGGTGCCGCGACTCGCCGGGTTATGTTGATGGAGCTTGGGAGGAGGGCCGGCGTCCTGTCGAGGCGTCGTCCCGCGCTGCCGAGGAGAGCGGCACCCCGAGGCGACATGGCCCCGGATGCCGCAGTTGTAACAGCGCGGGAGCGCAGGCGGCGATGACGGATGGTCGGAGCGGCTCGCTCCATCCCGGCCCGCCCGTACTCCCACCCTCTGCTGCAGTCGATGGTCGATGGCGCAAACTTCCTCCGCCGGGAGGGTGGCTGCAGCCACCGTACGCCCGGCCGCTGCCCTCCTGGCCTTCCGTCGCTGCGACAGCAGGTTGGCGTGGAGGAGCCGCGCAGCCTGGAGGGAACCCATTTCCGTGTCCTCCTGTGCAACGACGGCGATGTCCAGGTCGTCCGCCAGCAGGAGGATCTTTTCCGTTACCATCGCGTCCACGCCTTCGTCGTCCATTCGTGGGAAGGCCGTCTTCGCCAGCGCCAGGAGACTCGCACGGTACGCCAGGGGCGACTCCTTTGCACCCCGCTGGCGATCATAAAAGAGCTGCCTGCATTCCGACGATGGTCCGTAGACCCCAGCCAGCAACTGCAGCGCCATCTGTAGCGTGGAGCGTTTGTCCTTCGGCGCCGATGTAAGAGCGGCGAGGGCGTCGCTGTCGAGGAGCGCCGGCAGCGCGCAGAGGGCCTCGGCATCCGACCACTGCGCCATTTCCTGGTGCGCGAGGAAGCGCCGCTGGAAGCCGCCCCAGTCGCCCTCCTCGCCCACAAACTCTTTGAGTGGAGGTAGGCGTTGGTGCAGCGCAGCGGCCGCCGTGGAAGCTCGCACTCCGCTGTCCCCGTTACTCGGCTAGGCTTCGGCGCGAACGACGGATGGCATCGCCGGTCGCACCAGTGGTGACGCTCTGTCCGCTGGTGATGACGCGGCAGCACCTGTGAGGCCGATGTCGGACCCGAGGTTCAGGCCGGCCACGCCCTCAGCAGCTGCTGTGGCGATGGCGGGAGATTCAAAGTTGTGCTCCGTTGAAATGGCGGGAAGGCGCACCGGTCGTCGGCTGTCCTCGCCCCGTGGCGGTCCACCAGCCCCCAGCCGTGTGATGTGTTCGAGCGTGGCGGCAGCAGCGTACAGCAGCTCCGCCAGTCTGGCGTGAGCCAGCCTCAGTCCGTCTGTTGACGGCTCCCCTTCATCCCGATGCTGCGGTAAGGATGCGTCCGGGCCCGGCTGCTCGATGCCTTCTTCAGCCGTCTCGGGCTCCACAATTTCAGCGGTGTCCTCCGCCTCCGGTACCCCGGCTCGAGCTGTCCGGCGCGTGTCCATGTTCGTGGTCGTTCACTTCTGTCACCAGATGTAATATCGTTGAAGACTCTTGGACGCCGGGGTTGAGGCACACGTATTTATTCCGCAACAGTTGTCACAACCGCGGACATACAACACTGGAGGGGGTATCGGCCCCCTCACCCGCTAGCTGGGAATACACTGCTAGCTATCTCTGACCTACCTCCTAGTCCTCCACTAACGGGCTAGGGGAGGCTGTCTGGCCCGACACTGGTAAGTCGGGCTACGGTACCCGGAGTCCCAGAGCACTAGCTCTGGTTCTCGGGACCACGCCGCTGGCTCGGTCCTGCGCGGCCCTGACAAGGGCGGCGACCCAGGGGAGTCCAGGGCTCTAGCTAGACGATCTTCGGTCTTCACTGGTTTAGCTTTAATATTCTCCCCCGAGCTCTCCGGCTCATCCCCTTTTATACCAAAACCCCTCGCTGAGGGGTGGGGCCAGCCCCCCCAGGCTGCCCTGTGCGGACGTCGTTGAGAGCACCTCCCCGTGCACTCACGAAGCCCCGCCCACTGTGTTTGTTTCCCGTGTGATCCTATGTATACAGCCCCTCCGTAACACCCCTACACTAGTGACAGAGTGACTGAGTTAGTGACAGTGCTAGAGACAGTGCTAGTGACAGTGCTAGTGACAGTGCTAGTGACAGTGTTAGTGACAGTGCTAGTGACAGTGCTAGTGACAGAGTGACAGTGCTAGTGACAGTGCTAGTGACTGTGCTAGTGACTGTGCTAGTGACAGTGCTAGAGACAGTGCTAGTGACAGAGTGACAGTGTTAGTGACAGTGTTAGTGACAGTGTTAGTGACAATGCTAGTGACAATGCTAGTGACAGTGCTAGTGACAGTGACAGTGTTAGTGACAGAGTGACAGTGTTAGTGACAGTGTTAGTGACAGAGTGACAGTGTTAGTGACAGTGTTAGTGACAGTGTTAGTGACAATGCTAGTGACAGTGCTAATGACAGAGTGACAGTGCTAGTGACAGAGTGACAGTATTAGTGACAGTGCTAGTGACAGTGCTACTGACAGTGTTAGTGACAGTGTTAGTGACAATGCTAGTGACAGTGCTAATGACAGAGTGACAGTGCTAGTGACAGAGTGACAGTGCTAGTGACAGTGCTAGTGACAGTGTTCGTGGTTTCTCTCTCTCTGCGTGCGCCCTCAGCTGGAGCTGCGCACACAGAGGCTGTTCCTGCGCCGCTGCCCCTGCCAGGCGCTGGCGCCCGGCCTGATGGCGCTGGGGGCGCGCGTGGTGGTGCTGGGGCGCGAACTCAGCCTCACCGCCTACGGGGACGCACGCACGCAGAGCCGCCTGTCACTCACACGCCAGCGGTACTCACTAACACTCACTACCACTCACTAACACTCACTCACTACCACTAACTAACCCTCACTACCACTCACTCACTACCACTCACTCACTACCACTCACTAACACTCACTACCACTCACTCACTCACTACCACTCACTCACTACCACTCACTACCACTCACTCACTACCACTCACTTCCACTCACTACCACTCACTCACTACCACTCACTCACTACCACTCACTACCACTCACTCACTACCACTCACTTACTAACACTCACTAACACTCACTACCACTCACTCACTACCACTCACGAAAAGCTGTGACTTCTTATCTGTAGTATCTCTGTTTACCAAAGTCCCAGTACCTGACATCCTAACAATAATTGAGGACTTGGTCCAATATGGATTGAATTTGGATGTACCTGCGCTGGTTAGGCATTGCCTCACCAACACTTATTTTACCTGGAATGGCACCTTCTACAAACAGAATGAGGGTACCCCTATGGGCTCCCCCTTGTCACCAGTGATAGCCAACCTGTTCATGGAAAAGTTTGAATCAGACGCCATCCAGACATCCACCCTGCGTCCTTCCCTGTGGAAGAGGTATGTGGATGACACTTTCGTCATTTGGCCACATGGCCTCCCAGCATTGAACCACTTCTTGGACCACATCAATTCCAGACACCCATCCATCAGATTCACCATGGAAGTGAAGAAAGACGGCAAACTACCATTCTTAGATATTCTGTTTGAGAGGAGGCCTGACGGATCCTTGGGACATTCTGTCTACAGGAAAGCCACCCACACAGATTCCTACTTGAAACCTGATTCCCACCACCACCCATCTCAAAATAATTATCTCATCAAAACGCTATACCACAGAGCTCATGGAATTTCTGACCAACACCACCTGGCCAGTGAATTGAGACATGTACATCGGGCCCTCAGGATGAATGGATACTCTGGCCGCACCATCCGCCAAGCTGTTTCTCCCACCATACAGAAACAGCCGCATGAAACTCCGATGAAAACTATCACGTTGCCAGGCGTGACCAAAAAGATCTCCTAAATTCTAAACAAACATAAGATCCAAGTCCAATTCAGTACAGTACATAAAATCCGTGATCTAATTCCATCTGTGAAAGATGTCATTCCTGACTTACAATACCCTGGAGTCTACAAACTGAGTTGCAGCTGTGGTGATTGCTACATTGGAGAAATGAAACGTCATATCTCTGATCGTGTCCGCGAGCACAAGTCAGATCTCAAACACGGCAAAACTGATTCTTCTGCCGTTGCCGATCATTGCTACAACGCTGTGGGCTCTCATGAAATTGTCTTTTCCGAGACCAAGGTGCTCTGCAAACCTCCTGGCTACCATCAAAGGTCTGTACACGAAGCCATCCAAATATACAAACACAGACATAATTTCAACCGTGATGATGGGTACAAACTTAGTAATCATTGGAAAGATGTTATTAACCATGCAAAAAAGATTTAACTACACATTTGGACGGGCACTATTCTTCAGTTACCATATAGTTTCTTCTTCTTTTTTCACACACTGGTTTTTCTGCTTTAAGTTTTACCACACATATTTGGCAAATCTAGAATTAATCCCAGCAACGTAGCAAAGTGCTGTTTCATCTACATAACAAAGGCTCAGTCCTATTCACAGCAGCCACACCTTTACATCAGCCGCACCTTAACAACTCTTGGAACCTCCCAGTTCAACCAGTCTACACAACAAAGGCTCATTCCTAGCAGCGGTTTCAGCCGCACCACCTCTGCATAACAGGCTCAGTCCCATTTACAGCAACCGCACCTTTACATCAGCCACACCTTAACAACTCTTGGAACTTCCCATTTCAACCAGTCTACACAACAAAGGCTCATTCCTAGCAGCGTGCTTCAGCCGCACCGAACCTCACAATAATAATATCCAGGTGCCTGCCTTGGCTCCTCCCACCCTCAACCAGTATATATACAAGGACTGTTTTCTTAGAATTTCTCTTACTTGAAACAGCAATCGTGCTGTGACGGTTCCACCTGAAGACGGTAGCTTGTGTTGCCTCCGAAACGTCGTGATTTTTATTTTATTTTTATTTTACTTTTATTAATTTTAAATTTTTACCTACGTGACTTTACCGAAAAAAACTAAGAATATGAATCCTTGCAGTCACGAAAGCTTCAAATCTACAATTTCCACCTCCATGTTTGACGGTGGGGATTGTGTTCTTGGGATCATAGGCAGCATTCCTCCTCCTCCAAACACGGCGAGTTGAGTTGATGCCAAAGAGCTCCATTTTGGTCTCATTTGACCACAACACTTTCACCCAGTTGTCCTCTGAATCATTCAGATGTTCATTGGCAAACTTCAGACGGGCATGTATATGTGCTTTCTTGGGCAGGGGGACCTTGCGGGCGCTGCAGGATTTCAGTCCTTCACGGCGTAGTGTGTTACCAACTGTTTTCTTGGTGACTATGGTCCCAGCTGCCTTGAGATCATTGATTGACAAGATCCTCCCGTGTAGTTCTGGGCTGATTCCTCGCCGTTCTCATGATCATTGCAACTCCACGAGGTGAGATCTTGCATGGAGCCCCAGGCCGAGGGAGATTGACAGTTCTTTTGTGTTTCTTCCATTTGCGAATAATCGCACCAACTGTTGTCACCTTCTCACCAAGCTGCTTGGCGATGGTCTTGTAGCCCATTCCAGCCTTGTGTAGGTCTACAATATTGTCCCTGACATCCTTGGAGAGCTCTTTGGTCTTGGCCATGGTGGAGAGTTTGGAATCTGATTGATTGCTTCTGTGAACAGGTGTCTTTTATACAGGTAACAAAGCTGAGATTAGGAGCACTCCCTTTAAGAGTGTGCTCCTAATCTCAGCTCGTTACCTGTATAAAAGACACCTGGGAGCCAGAAATCTTTCTGATTGAGAGGGGGTCAAATGCTTATTTCCCTCATTAAAATGCAAATCAATGTATAACATTTTTGACATGCGTTTTTCTGGATTTTTTGTTGTTATTCTGTCTCTCACTTCAAATAAACCTGCCATTAGAATTATAGACTGATCATTTCTTTGTCAGTGGGCAAACGTACAAAATCAGCAGGGGATCAAATACTTTTTTCCCTCACTGTAGCTGTGTGTAAGCTGTGTGTAGTTGCTTGTGGTTGTGTGTAGTTGTGTGTGGCTGTGTGGTTGTGTGTGGTTGTGTGTGGCTGTGTGTGGTTGTGTGTGGCTGTGTAGTTGTGTGTGGTTGTGTGTGGCTGTGTGTGGTTGTGTTTAGTTGTGTGTGGCTGTGTGTGGCTGTGTGTGGCTGTGTGTAGCTGTGTGTGGCTGTGTGGTTGTGTGTGGTTGTGTGTGGCTGTATGGTTGTGTGTGGTTGTGTGTAGTTGTGTGTGGTTGTGTGTAGCTGTGTGTGTCTGTGTGGTTGTGTGTGCCTGTGTGTGTGTGTGGTTGTGTGTGGCTGTGTGGTTGTGTGTGGCTGTGTGGTTGTGTGTGGTTGTGTGTGGTTGTGTGTGGCTGTGTGGTTGTGTGTGGCTGTGTGTGGCTGTGTGTGGTTCTGTGTGGTTGTGTGTGGTTGTGTGTAGCTGTGTGTGGTTGTGTGGTTGTGGGTGGCTGTGTGTGGCTGTAGGGCGCTGCTGCTGGTGAAACCGCACGCGGTGAGGTGGCTGGGCGAGGTGGTTGAGGAGCTGAGCCGGCGGGGGCTGCAGGTGACACGGGTGAGGATGGTGCAGCTCACCCGGTGAGGAGCAAGCCTCACCACCAAACCTCACCACCACCACACCTAACCAACACCACCCCTCACCACCACCGCACCTCACCACCACCACACCTCACCACCACACCTCACCAACACCACCCTTCACCACCACCACACCTCACCACCACCGCTCCTCACTACCACCACACCTCACCACCACAACACCTCACCACCACCACACCTCACCAACACCACCCCTAACCACCACCACACCTCACCACCACACCTCACCACCACCACACCTCACCACCACCATACCTCACCACCACACCTCACCACCACCACACCTCACCACCAACACATCTCACCACCACACCTTACCACCATCACACCTCACCACCACACCTCACCACCACCACACCTCACCACCACCACACCTCACCACCACACCTCACAACCACCACACCTCACCACCACACCTCACCACCATCACACCTCACCACCACCCCACCTCACCACCACCATTCCTCACCACCACACCTCACCACCACCACACCTCACCACCACCACACCTCACCACCACCACACCTCACCACCACACCTCACCACCATCACACCTCACCACCACACCTCACCACCACCACACCTCACTACCACCGAACCTCACCACCGCCATACGTCACCACCACCACACCTCACCACCACACCTTACCACCATCACACCTCACCACCACACCTCACCACCACCACACCTCACCACCACCACACCTCACCACCACCACACCTCACAACCACCACACCTCACCACCACACCTCACCACCATCACACCTCACCACCACACCTCACCACCACCACACCTCACCACCACACCTCACCACCACCACACCTCACCACCACCACCACACCTCACCACCACCACACCTCACCACCACCACACCTCACAACCACCACACCTCACCACCACCACACCTCACCACCACCACACCTCACCACCACACCTCACCACCACCACACCTCACCACCACCACACCTCACCACCACCACCCCTCACCACCACCACACCTCACAACCACCACACCTCACCACCACCACACCTCACCACCACACCTCACAACCATCACACCTCACCACCACACCTCACCACCACCACACCTCACCACCATCACACCTCACCACCACACCTCACCACCACACCTCACCACCACGCCTTACCACCACCACACCTCATCACCATACGGTAACGCCACGTGAAGTGTTGAACGATCGCTGGCAGGAGGTCATGGGACAGACCCAGGTGCATGGGACAGACCCAGGTGCCATGGGTTGACTGACTGAGATGACTGATGCACCACCTGTGCTCACCACTCTACCAACTTGCTGTGTTTTATCTTCCTGGTGCTCCGCTTGTTGTGAGCGTCGCTCCTCTGCCCTCTGTTGTTGCTGGAGGGTGACTGCCTCCAACTTCCCAGTAGCGTCCTTCACGAGCCTCCTCCACAGAGGCCGATCTTGACACCGCTGGTACCAGTCATCGGCTAGTCCAGTCAGCTTCACATTCTCTTCCGCCACATCACTCCATCTCTTCTCTCGCCTGTTCCGCGGTGGCCCTTTAATGCGGGCTACATGTCCCAGCCAATGCAGCTTTACCTGCTGGAGGAGCTCACCAATGGAACTTTGTCCAGATCTTTCAAGGATTTGTGAGCTCATCACCCAATCTAGCCTGGTTAAACCCATTGTTCATCACTGGCGAAGATGTCCCATTTGGGGGGCCCACGTTTCACAAGCATAGAGAAGGGAGGGCATGACCGTGGCCAAGAAGACCCAAAGCTTCCTGTGGAGCGACAGACAAGGTAGCTTTCACACAGCGTTACGCAGACGATGAAAAGATAATGCCGCTAAACTGATTTGGAGTGAGATCTCTGGTGTCAAACCGGAGCTGGTCATGAGCGCATGGCCCAGGTATGGAAAATGCTCCACTCTCTACGCAACTGCCCCGTCACCAATGGGGAGTTGGGGAGTGGAATGTTTGATGGCACAAAATACCCAGGCAGGTACTTAGTTTTGGTGGGGCTGAGGTCTGGTCCCACCTTTTAGTGGCACACTCCAGGTTCATCAGCAGTGCCTCCAACTCCTCTGAGTGAGCAACAATCACCAGATTATCAGCATACGTAACATAGTTGACCAACAGGGAGCCATCCCTTGACCGCACCCGGGCATCGATCAGCCTCCCATTGTATCTGTACCATATGGAGATTCCTCCAGTGCAGCCATATATGCTTTACGAGCTACATAGTCGAAAAGATGTTAAATAATATGGGATCCAGAGGACATCCCTGTTGCACCCCAAAGCAGAGGTGGGATAAAGTCATTGTTATGCAAGTCCAAGTCGAGTCGCAAGTCATCAAATTCATGACTCGAGTCTGACTCGAGTCCAAGTCACATGACTCGAGTCCACATCTCATAGGTGGGACAAAGTCATTGTTATGCAAGTCCAAGTCGAGTCGCAAGTCATCAAATTCATGACTCGAGTCTGACTCGAGTCCAAGTCACATGACTCGAGTCCACACCTCTGCCCCAAAGTGAACAGGAATGTCTCCGACTCCCGGCCACGTAGTTTTACCCGGGCCTGCCCACCATCGTGAAGGTCCTTAATGATCGTGAGCAGAGGGTCAGGGACTCCGAAAGCACGAAGAACAACCGAGAGCCCACGCCTACTGATGATATCATAGGCCTTGACCAGGTCAATAAAGCAGAGATGTAGGTCTTGTTGGAATTCTCTACACCTCTGCTGTAGCAGACGGACAGAAAATATGGCAGAACCACCCTTTCTTGAAACCACATTGGGGCTCCGCAAGCCTCTCCTCAGCCTGCCTGGCAAGGCGATGTTGAATAATCCTTGCCAGGACCTTTCCTGGCACACTGAGGAGGGAGATGCCCCTGTAGTTGTTACAGTCTGTGCAGTCCCCCTTCTTAAAGAGGGGGACCACCAGGGCATCCTTCCAATCCTGCAGAAACTTTGCAGTGGTCCAGACTGTTGTTATGATGTCATATAGGGCAGTCTGTGCACAAACGCCACCCTCCCTCGGCATTTCGCTTGGGAAATCATCTCTGCCCGGTGCTTTTCTGGTTTCAGACTCTAAAACTCCATCCATACTTCCTCAACAGGTGGCACTTCAGCCAGCCACTCACAGTGGTGACTACTTCTTACATTATTTGAGGCACCACAGCCTCAGCAGGGTCATCCCCTCTTTTCCCAATGATGTTTTCCAGGCTGAGGGATTTCCCCTCCCCCAAGACCTCACAAATGCTTGGCAAATCTGCAAACCTGTTCCTGGGAGTCGGAGATCGGATAACCTTTTTCCCCCTCATGATGGTGATAGGTGTGACCCTGCAAATTATTTTTTGATAGAGTTAAAGAGTGACTTGTGATCGCAGGCTACTGAGGCAGACTCCATCTTCTCAACAACCTGTGACCACCACCCATCCTTACAGCGGGTCTGTCACTTTTCTCAGCCAGCTGGAACACCTCCTCCTTCAGCCAGAGTCTCTGGGGAGGTGTGGACCCTGTACCCAGAGCAGCCATTGCAGCTGCATGAGCCACAGCTCTAAAGCTCACCCATTTCCCATCAGCTTCAGGAGGAGGGGGGTACGATGCCAACCGCTGCAAGCATTGATGAGCTTTTATCAGCTAGCTGTGACCAGGCCACTGGGGGTTTGAATGGAGTCCTAGATGTACACGCACCACCAGCGTGAAATAATGGCGAGCGCATCTTACATATGACAAGCCGATGGTCAGTGGGCAGATCAACTTCACGGTCGGTCCTCATGTCAAGGACATGGGCCCGGTGTGTGGATGCGCCGATGCCGGAACAGCGTGTTGGCAATTACAAGCCCATGGACTGCACAGAAGTCTGGCAACCTCCTACCTTTGTTATTGAGCTGCCACGCCTTCCAATCACTCCAGCCCAGGTGCCAGCATCATGACTCACTCGGGCATTAAAGTCACCCAACAGGATGACTCTATCCCGAGGAGGTCGTAGAAGGCATCTGAATCATCAGCCTTGCCTGAATCCCTCCACTGATGTTCATCTTCGTTGGGGACATAAGTAACCACCACCACTCCTCGCCGCTGGTTGATGGGAAGGCGGGCCCACAGCAGCCTGGGGATTACAGCTTCCCACATCTCACCGCCACGCTCCCTTCATTCTTTTGTTCAGAAGAAGAGCCACTCCCTGTTATTTGGCAGTCTCCTGCCCCGAGTGTCTACCCCTCATGGTGACTGGAGCTAGAGTCAGTCCACTGGACATCTTGCAGAGATACAGGCGGTACCGGTCCAGCTCCTGACAGAGGAGTGGCAGCCTCTCCTCCACAGTGAGCATTCAAACATTCCACGTGGCCACTCGCTGTGGCTTTTTGCTGTTTTCGTAAGAAACCCGATGGTACGGTTTCGGTCTGCTGGCTCCGCCAAATGTGGTTTGGCCAGGAGACGTCATCGATGCCTGTCTCCCCGGGGTCTCCGGCACAAACTTGGTTAGATTTTTCCCACGTGGTTTAGCGGTACTTGGGTTGAATGTGGAGGGGTTACCAGCCCCTCGCACCCACCCAGAGCCTCCTTTGGCCGCCATGAGGGAAATGGTCAATTGAATTGGCCTTTTACCCCATGGCATTGCTCACCACGGCATTACCGTCCGGCACCACCGAGGAGGTAGTGGGTTGTTTTGCCACCACCACCACCAGCACACCGATCATCACCACCACACCTCACCACCATACCCCTCACCACCACCATACCCCTCATCACCACCACATACCTCACCACCACCACACACCTCATTACCATAATCCTCACCACCCCACCCCTCACCACCACACACACTTCACCACCACCACACACCTCATTACCATAACCCTCACCACCCCACCCCTCACCACCACACACACTTCACCACCACCACACACCTCATTACCATAACCCTCACCACCCCACCCCTCACCACCACACACACTTCACCACCACCACACACCTCATTACCATAACCCTCACCACCCCACCCCTCACCACCACACACACTTCACCACCACCACACACCTCATTACCATAACCCTTACCACCCCACCTCTCACCACCACACACACCTCACCACCACCACACACCTCATTACCATAACCCTCACCACCCCACCCCTCACCACCACACACACCTCATTACCATAACCCTCACCACCTCACCCCTCACCACCACATCCATTGCCACCAATGGCGGAGCCAGGATTTTAAGGTAAGGGAGGCACCCCTCCAGCAATGAAAAATGATAGAGGTTGTTAGTAAGCAAGGAGTTGTTAGTAAGCAAAGCGTTTCTAGTAAGTAAGGAGTTGTCAGCAAGTAAGGCGTTATTAGTAAGTAAGGAGTTGTTAGTAAGCAGGGAGTTGTTAGTAAGTAAAGAGTTGTTAGTAAGTAAGGAGTTGTTAGTAAGCAGGGAGTTGTTAGTAAGTAAGGAGTTGTTAGTAAGTAATGAGTCGTTAGTAAGTAAGGAGTTGTTAGTAAGTAAGGAGTTGTTAGTAAGTAAAGAGTCGTTAGTAAGTAAGGAGTTGTTAGTAAGTAAGGAGTTGTTAGTAAGTAAAGAGTTGTTAGTAAGTAAGGAGTTGTTAGTAAGTAAGGAGTCGTTAGTAAGTAAAGAGTTGTTAGTAAGTAAGGAGTCGTTAGTAAGTAAGGAGTCGTTAGTAAGTAAAGAGTTGTTAGTAAGTAAGGAGTTGTTAGTAAGTAAGGAGTCGTTAGTAAGTAAAGAGTTGTTAGTAAGTAAGGAGTCGTTAGTAAGTAATGAGTTGTTAGTAAGTAAAGAGTTGTTAGTAAGTAAGGAGTCGTTAGTAAGTAATGAGTCGTTAGTAAGTAAAGAGTTGTTAGTAAGTAAAGAGTCGTTAGTAAGTAATGAGTCGTTAGTAAGTAAAGAGTTGTTAGTAAGTAAGGAGTCGTTAGTAAGTAAAGAGTTGTTAGTAAGTAAGGAGTTGTTAGTAAGTAAGGAGTTGTTAGTAAGTAAGGAGTTGTTAGTAAGTAAGGAGTCGTTAGTAAGTAAGGAGTTGTTAGTAAGTAAGGAGTCGTTAGTAAGTAAGGAGTTGTTAGTAAGTAATGAGTTGTTAGTAAGTAAAGAGTTGTTAGTAAGTAAGGAGTCGTTAGTAAGTAAAGAGTTGTTAGTAAGTAATGAGTCGTTAGTAAGTAAAGAGTTGTTAGTAAGTAATGAGTCGTTAGTAAGTAAGGAGTTGTTAGTAAGTAAGGAGTTGTCCCTTGCTTTTGATTCGACGCAGCCATCGATCGAGGGTCGAATTCGAACCGCGTTGTGTGATCGGCATCGCGCTTCAGGGAAGTCGTGTACCGTGTACACAACTGCAGCGCACAGTCCTGTGAGTCACTTGTAACTGCTTTGCTGTTACTTTTTGCCAATTGTGGACTCACCAACATCATCATCACCCCCACCACCATCACCATCCCCACCATCCCCCCCACCACCATCCCCCCCACCACCATCACTACCCCCACCACCATCACCACCCCCACCATCACCACCCCCACCATCACCACCCCCACCATCATCCCCCCCACCATCATCCCCCCCACCATCATCCCCCCACCACCATCCCCCCACCACCATCACCACCCCCACCATCACCACCCCCACCATCATCCCCCCCACTATCATCCCCCCACCACCATCCCCCCACCACCATCACCCCCACCACCATCCCCCCCACCACCATCACCACCCCCACCATCATCCCCCCCACCATCATCCCCCCCACCATCATCCCCCCCACCATCATCCCCCCCACCACCATCACCACCCCCACCACCATCCCCCCCACCACCATCCCCCCCAGCACCACCACCCCCCCACCATCATCCCCCCCCACCACCATCAACCCCCCCGCCACCATCACCACCCCCACCACCATCCCCCCCACCACCATCCCCCCCAGCACCATCACCACCCCCCCCCCACCATCATCCCCCCCACCATCACCACCCCCACCACCATCCCCCCCACCACCATCCCCCCCAGCACCACCACCCCCCCCACCATCATCCCCCCCCACCACCATCAACCCCCCCGCCACCATCACCACCCCCACCACCATCCCCCCCACCACCATCCCCCACAGCACCATCACCAGCCCCCCCCCCACCATCATCCCCCCCACCATCATCCCCCCCACCATCATCCCCCCCACCACCATCACCACCCCCACCATCATCCCCCCCACCATCCCCACCACCATCACCACCTCCACCACCATCACCACCCCCACCATCAACCCCCCCACCACCATCCCCCCCACCACCATCACCACCACCATCAACTCCCCCACCACCATCACCACCCCCACCATCATCCCCCCCACCATCCCCACCACCATCACCACCCCCACCACCATCACCACCCCCACCACCATCACCACCCCCACCACCATCACCACCCCCACCATCAACCCCCCCACCACCATCCCCCCCACCACCATCACCACCACCATCAACTCCCCCACCACCATCACCACCCCCACCACCATCACCACCCCCACCACCATCACCACCCCCACCACCATCACCCCCACCACCATCGCCACCCCTATAACCCCCCCCACCCCCCGTGTCCCTGCTGCAGGGAGCGAGCAGCTGACTTTATCTCTGTGGAGCAGCAGCAGCAGCAGGGGGAGCAGCAGCAGGAGGAGCAGGGGACGGCGCCCACTCTGGAGTGAGACCCCCTCCCTGGGTCCCCTTGAGTCCCAGCTCCCCCTGAGTCCCAGCTCCCCCTGGTCCCAGCTCCCGCTGGGTCCCAGCTCCACCTGGGTCCCAGTTCCCCCTGAGTCCCAGCTCCCCGGAGTCCCAGCTCCCCTGAGTCCCAGCTCCCCCTGGGTCCCAGCTCCCCCTGGTCCCAGCTCCCCCTGAGTCTCAGCTCCCCCTGAGTCCCAGCTCCCCCTGAGTCCCAGCTCCCCCTGAGTCCCAGCTCCCCCTGGTCCCAGCTCCCCCTGAGTCCCAGCTCCCCCTGGGTCCCAGCTCCCCCTGAGTCCCAGCTCCCCTGAGTCCCAGCTCCCCCTGAGTCCCAGCTCCCCCTGAGTCCCAGCTCCCCCTGGTCCCAGCTCCCCCTGCGTCCCAGCTCCCCCTGGGTCCCAGCTCCCCCTGAGTCCCAGCTCCCCCTGAGTCCCAGCTCCCCCTGGGTCCCAGCTCCCCCTGGGTCCCAGCTCCCCCTGGGTCCCAGCTCCCCCTGGGTCCCAGCTCCCCCTGAGTCCCAGCTCCCCCTGGGTCCCAGCTCCCCCTGAGTCCCAGCTCCCCCTGAGTCCCAGCTCCCCCTGGGTCCCAGCTCCCCCTGAGTCCCAGCTCCCCCTGAGTCCCAGCTCCCCCTGGGTCCCAGCTCCCCTGGCGATGTCCCCGTGGTTTGGCCCCCATGGGAAGTCCCCAATCCCGGCCATTATGAGCCAATTAGTCTTGATGGCATTTGTGCGATGAGAGTGTGTGTGTGCCTGCGGTAAAACCACACGCACACACGCACACACACGCACACACCCACGCACGCACGCACACACGCACGCACACACACCCACGCATGCACACACAACCACACGTGCATGCGCGTGTGCCACACATGTGGGATGCACGTGTGGTTCGCAGACAAAGGTCCCCTGTGTAGCCATAACATACTGTAGGGGCAAGTGCTATTAGCGAGTAGCAGTGCCTATGAAGGCCAGCACGGCACACCAGGGGGGTTGGTTGCCAGCACCATGCCCAGCCGCCTTTGTCTCCCCAGTTCTGCCATGTTGTTACTACAGTCCACCACCAGGTTACTCATTTAAGGCTGAGTCGACCTAGGGGAAGCCCAGGCTTGGTTCAAATCATCGTCACTGGTGTTGGCCCTGAGCGGGAATCGAACTCTGGTCACCGGGTTCGTTGCACGGTACCTCTGTGTGTGTGTCTCTACCTCTCTGTGTGTGTGTCTATCTATTTATATATCTACAGTGAGGGAAAAAAGTATTTGATCCCCTGCTGATTTTGTACATTTGCCCACTGACAAAGAAATGATCAGTCTATAATTTTAATAGTAGGTTTATTTGAACAGTGAGAGACAGAATAACAACAACAAAATCCAGACAAACGCATGTCAAAAATGTTATACATTGATTTGCATTTTAATGAGGGAAATAAGTATTTGACCCCCTCTCAATCAGAAAGATGTCTGACTCCCAGGTGTCTTATGCAGGTAACGAGCTGAGAGTAGGAGCAGACTCTTAAAGGAAGTGCTCCTCATCTCAGCTTTGTTACCTGTATAAAAGACACCTGTTCACAGAAGAAATCAATCAGATTCCAAACTCTCCACCATGGCCAAGACCAAAGAGCTCTCCAAGGATGTCAGGGACAAGATTGTAGACCTACACAAGGCTGGAATGGGCTACAAGACCATCGCCAAGCAGCTTGGTGAGAAGGTGACAACAGTTGGTGCGATTGTTCGCAAATGGAAGAAACACAAAAGAACTGTCAATCTCCCTCGGCCTGGGGCTCCATGCAAGATCTCACCTCGTGGAGTTGCAATGATCATGAGAACGGGGAGGAATCAGCCCAGAACTACACGGGAGGATCTTGTCAATGATCTCAAGGCAGCTGGGACCATAGTCACCAAGTAAACAGTTGGTAACACACTACGCCGTGAATGACTGAAATCCTGCAGCGCCCGCAAGGTCCCCCTGCTTAAGAAAGCACATATACATGCCCGTCTGAAGTTTGCCAATGAACATTTAAATGATTCAGAGGACAACGGAGTGAAAGTGTTGTGGTCAGATGAGACCAAAATGGAGCTCTTTGGCATCAACTCAACTCGCCGTGTTTGGAGGAGGAGGAATGCTGCCTATGACCCCAAGAACACCATCCCCACCGTCAAAACATAGAGGTGGAAACATTATGCTTTGGGGGTGTTTTTCTGCTAAGGGGACAGGATAACTTCACCGCATCAAAGGGACGATGGACGGGGCCATGTACCGTCAAATTTTGGGTGAGAACCTCCTTCCCTCAGCCAGGGCATTGAAAATGGGTCGTGGATGGGTATTCCAGCATGACAATTACCCAAAACACAAGGCCAAGGCAACAAAGGAGTGGCTCAAGAAGAAGCACATTAAGGTCCTGGAGTGGCCTAGCCAGTTTCCAGACTTTAATCTCATAGAAAACCTGTGGAGGGAGCTGAAGGTTCGAGTTGCCAAACGTCAGCCTCGAAACCTTAATGACTTGGAGAAGATCTGCAAAGAGGAGTGGGACAAAATCCCTCCTGAGATGTGTGCAAACCTGGTGGCCAACTACAAGAAACGTCTGACCTCTGTGATTGCCAACAAGGGGTTTGCCACCAAGTACTAAGTCATGTTTTGCAGAGGGGTCAAATACTTATTTCCCTCATTAAAATGCAAATCAATTTATAACATTTTTGACATGCGTTTTTCTGGATTTTGTTGTTATTCTGTCTCTCACTGTTCAAATAAACCTACCATTAAAATTATAGACTGATCATTTTTTTGTCAGTGGGCAAACGTACAAAATCAGCAGGGGATCAAATACGTTTTTTCCCTCCTCGCTGTATCTCTGTGCATCCCCCCGCCCATCCCAGCGAGCTGCTGGTCCAGCTGATCTCCGGCCCCGCCGTGGCCGTGGAGCTGCAGGGGGAGGGGGCCGTGGGGGTCGTGGCCTCCGCCCTGGGGCCTGGCGACCCCCAGCGGGCGAGGGCCACCAGCCCGGCCAGCCTGAGGGCCCGCTACGGCGTCAGCGGGGCCCTCAATGTGGGGCACGCGCCACGCGACATCACCACGGCGCAGCGGGTACAGCGCGACCTCCAACGCGACCGCCGTCACTGCCACAAGCATCGCGTCACCACTACCGTCACCATCGTGCAACGGCCACCACCGCCAACATCACTGCACGCAAACCACCGTCACCACACGCATCACCATCGTGAAATAGCCACAACCGCCACAACAACCGCCACGACCGACTCGTTAAACAAATGTGGCCTCCTAAGGGCTCAACGCCACAGACCACGCCGAAGGGGCTGTCCGGGTGGAAGGGGTCGAGCAGTCAGATGCCCACCAGCTACCCCTCAATCGCTTGCCCCCTTCTATCCCCTAATTCCTATCGTCTGTCCCTGCCACCTGCCACCCTCTAAATGCCCTCCCCCCCCCCCATCTTCACGACGTGCGACTTTTTCTAACCTCATCGCCATCCCTCTACATTCTCAAAAAACACCCACCCCCCCCCACTCCCCTTCCCCGCTCTCTGCACCCATTGGCGCCAATCCACCGAGGCCTCGAGAATTCCCACTCAGTCTGTGACGAGCCACGCTTCCACGCGTTGTTCTAGCATTTACAGAAACCTGGATATCCACACTGAACGCTGCCACCCCAGCTGCGCTGTTAACATCTCGCACCAACTTCATTCACCGCGGCCCCCTGGCGTGCCTGATGGCGGCGTTGGGTTGCTATTCTCCTTCATGTGCATCCCCTCACCTCCACCTGGTGCCCTCTTTCGAATTTCAACTTTCCTCATTCTCCTTCCCCTTTGCAATTCCACTTCTAATCCTTTACCGCCCCCCTGGTCAGCGCTTCTCGTCCTTCGACGAAGTGGATTGCCTTCTCTCCACGATCCTTCCTATCCCATCTCCGCTGATTCTTCTGGGAGACTTCAACCTCCATCTTACTTCCCCATCTACCCCCTCAACTTGAATGTCCCTCACGAGCTCTTTCAACCTACGCCTCGTATCCGCTCCTCTGACTTACCCCACCGGTAGCACGCTTGATCTTATCTTCACTTCCACTTGCTCAGCTTCCACCATGCCCTGGTTGACCCACGTCCTCCGTCCGATCACCTATTACTGACTGTGACACTCACAATTCCATCCAACCTTTCACCCCCCCCCCCCCACGCCTCTGCCGAAATCTGCGCACCTCTTATCACTCTGCACTTCTTCCTCGGGTTTCCTCTGATCTTCTGCAGCTATGTTACTTCTCCCACCTCCACCCAGACAAAGCATCATCCATCCGACATTCTGCACTATCCTATTCTTCCTCGGCCTTTGCTGACACATGGGCTAAAGATTCGGCGTCGCCTCATACGCAAAGCCGAGCGAACCTAGAAGACCCTATTCCCTTCGGACTCCCACTCCGTTTACGTTTTCTTACTTTCCGATTTCACTTCTGCACCGGAGGCCGCTCGCCAAACCTATTTCCTGTCCCCTCATTTATTTTCTTTCTGTGCACCCTGCTCAGCTATTGTCTACCGTAGACACTCTGAGGATGGAGATGGACGTCGCAAACTCGTATTTAGTCTTTTGCCCCCTCCCCTGTAGTCCTCTCCAACTATATCTGTCTCCGTTCCTGTCAGAGCACCATACGACCCCTCTCCTCCCTCCCCTACTTCAAACATCATCTCCAAAACTCACCCCACTTTTTCCTCCCTTGATCCCCTACCGCCTTCCCTGCTTCTATCTGTCATCGCCACTTTCCTTCCGGACCTCCGAGCTCTCGTCACCTCTTCCCTCTTGTCTGGAATCTTCACCAACGCCATCGTCCTACTGCATCCCATTTCTTGCTTTCCTACTTTTCCAATCTCCGTGACCGCCTCGTTCACACCTGACTCACTTCCTACATCTCTTCACATGCTCTCTCTATCCCCTCCACCAATCGCTTTCCGCCCTCTCCGTTCCACCGATACCGCTCTGCTCCACGTGCACAACCACTTGGCGCACTCACGTCACTCAGGCCTCTCATCCGCCCTAATTTTGCTCGACCTGTCCGAGGCTTTTGACACCCTTGATCACCCCATCCTCTCATCCACCCTGTCGAACCTCGGCATGCCTGGCACCCCACTTCCCTGGCTCTGGCCTCGCCTCACTTCCCGTCCATCCACTGCCTCTTGTAGCCGCGTGGCTCTTCCTCCCCCGTCATCGTCGCCAGCCCCCAGGGTTCTGTCCTTGGGCCTCTCCTATTCTCCCCGTAGACGTCCCACCTGGAGCCTTCCTCTCTTCTTTCAATCTCTCGTATCACCTATTCGCCGACGACACGCACATCTGATTTTCCTTTAAGGCTGCAACAACCACCACGACCACAACAAACCACAATGCAACCACCACCATCAGCACCACCATGCAACTGCCACCACCATGCAACCACCACCGCAACTGCCACCATCACTACTTCCATGCAACCACCCCCACCATGTAACCATCACCACCTCAACCACCACCTTCACCACTACCACACAGCCACCACCACTCGAGCACCACCACACAACCACCACCACACAACCACCACCACCTTCACCACACAACCACTGCCACCACACAACCACCGCCACCACACAACCACAACGCAATCACCAATATGCAACCATAACCACAGTTATAACACAACCCACTACCACACAATCACTGCACAACCACCGCCACACAACCTCCACCAAACAACCTCCACCAAACAACCACCACCACAACCACCACCACACAACTGCCACCATACAACTGTCACACAACCACCATCACCACACCATGACATCACCACACAACCACCATCATCACACCATCACCACACAACCACCACACAACTACCATGACCACACCATCACCACACAACCGACACTAAACCACCACCACACAACCACCACCACACAACCATCACCACAAGCACCTTCACGGCTCTCGTTGTGGCAGGAGCTGGCATGGTTCTTCCCTGACGAGGCTGGGGCCGGCGGTGATGCCGGCGGTGGTGCTGGCGGTGGTGCTGGCGGCGGTGGTGGCGGCAGTGGTGGTGGTCGGTTGGGGAACACGGCGCGGCTCGGAGAGGTCACCTGCTGCATCGTCAAACCGCACGCGCTCGCCGCAGGTACCACACTCACCACACTCACCACACTCACCGCAGGTTCCACACTCACCGCAGGTTCCACACCACACTCACCGCAGTAACGACACTCACCACGCTCGCCACAGGTACCACGCTCGCCACAGGTACCACGCTCGCCACACTCAGCATGTCTTCATAGTGTGCCAGACAGCAGTTTTACTTCTTGTGTCTCCCGTTCATTCTCAATTTGTACCGTTGAGTTTGCGTTTTAACACTCGCTCTCATGACGTACCGCAGTGTCAAGCCTCATCCTCGTCATGTCTGTTGAACTTCTGTTGCACCATGCGTAGCCAAGCGGACTAATCTGTGAGTCTCTGTGAGTCTCTGTGAGTTTCTGTGTGTGTGTATGTAGAACTTCTGTTGCACCATGCCTAGCCACGCGGACTAATCTGTGAGTCTCTGTGAGTCTCTGTGTGTGTGTGTGTATGTAGAACTTCTGTTGCACCATACCTAGTCAAGCGGGTTAATCTGTGAGTCTCTGTGAGTCTCTGTGTGTGTGTATGTAGAACTTCTGTTGCACCATGCCTAGCCACGTGGACTAATCTGTGAGTCTCTGTGAGTCTCTGTGTGTGTGTATGTAGAACTTCTGTTGCACCATGCCTAGCCACGCGGGTTAATCTGTGAGTCTCTGTGAGTCTCTATGGGTGTCTATGAGTCTGGGTGTCTGTGGGTGTTTGTGTATGTGTGTGTGTAATGACGCCAACACACATTGTTAGTGTGAGCCTTTTGAGTTGGACACAGCACCAACACGAGGCCCGGGCTTCGTTCTGGTTGCTTGAAGCTCGTCCTCTCCCCGGACGCCCCCTCCCCTTGTGCTGTCCCCTTTCATACACCCCGAGCCCTCGTTCTGGAAGCTGCGCTCACCCCACTTCTGTCATCCAATCCTCGTCCACCTCCAATGGTTGTCAACCGTCACCCCTACCGTCCACCCTCGCTTCCCGCCTTTTACGCGTTCAAATCTCTCCTCCTATTCTTTTGAACCTTGCCTCCCGACCAATCGCTCTGGAGGCCCCTCTGGACCAATCGGAGGCCTTGGTTGGCTTCCTGACTGCCCGTTAGTACGTATGCTTCTTTTAGGTAAATGGACTGTTGCCTCGGTCATTAGAGATGCATGTTGAGCTTTCACACCATACGTAGCCAACCGTGCCAATCTGTGGGTCTCTGCGAGTCTCTGTGTGTATGTGTAGTGACTAACTCGGAGACGATAAGACTTGGAGGCACTTCTTTATTTAACGAGCACCATTGGGATTAACACACTTAACATTTATTCCGCCTATTGTCGGCGACGCTACTTAGTTAAAACAGTTGGGAGGCTGTCTGACTGGTGGATAACGAGAAGGACGGTGAAGATGACGAGAAGGACGGTGAAGATGATGAGAAGGACGGTGAAGATGACAAGAAGGACGGTGAAGATGATGAGGACAGTGAAGATAATGACAAGGACGTGACGATGATGAGAAGGACGGTGAAGATGATGAGAAGGACGGTGACGATGACGAGAAGGACGGTGAAGATGACGAAAAGGACGGTGAAGATGACGAGAAGGACGGTGACGATGAGGAGAAGGACGGTGACGATGATGAGAAGGACGGTGACGATGAGGAGAAGGACGGTGATGAGAAGGATGGTGACGATGATGAGAAGGACGGTGAAGATGACGAGAAGGACGGTGAAGATGATGAGAAGGACGGTGAAGATGACGAGAAGGACGGTGACGATGACGAGAAGGACGGTGACGATGACGAGAAGGACGGTGACGATGATGAGAAGGATGGTGAAGATGACGAGAAGGACGGTGAAGATGATGAGAAGGACGGTGACGATGATGAGAAGGACGGTGACGATGACGAGAAGAATGGTGAAGATGACGAGAAGGACGGTGACGATGATGAGAAGGACGGTGAAGATGATGAGAAGGACGGTGACGATGATGAGAAGGACGGTGAAGATGATGAGAAGGACGGTGAAGATGACGAGAAGGACGGTGAAGATGACATGAAGGACGGTGAAGATGACGAGAAGGACGGTGAAGATGACGAGAAGGACGGTGACAATGATGAGAAGGACGGTGAAGATGACGAGAAGGACGGTGACGATGACGAGAAGGACGGTGAAGATGACGAGAAGGACGGTGAAGATGACGAGAAGGACGGTGACGATGATGAGAAGGACGGTGAAGATGACGAGAAGGACGGTGACGATGATGAGAAGGACGGTGAAGATGACGAGAAGGACGGTGACGATGATGAGAAGGACGGTGAAGATGACGAGAAGGACGGTGACGATGACGAGAAGGACGGTGAAGATGATGAGAAGGACGGTGAAGATGATGAGAAGGACGGTGACGATGAGGAGAAGGACGGTGACGATGATGAGAAGGACGGTGAAGATGATGAGAAGGACGGTGAAGATGATGAGAAGGACGGTGAAGATGATGAGAAGGACGGTGAAGATGATGAGAAGGACGGTGAAGATGATGAGAAGGACGGTGAAAATGACGAGAAGGACGGTGAAGATGATGAGAAGGACGGTGACGATGATGAGAAGGACGGTGAAGATGATGAGAAGGACGGTGAAGATGATGAGAAGGACGGTGAAAATGACGAGAAGGACGGTGAAGATGATGAGAAGGACGGTGAAGATGATGAGAAGGACGGTGACGATGATGAGAAGGACGGTGAAGATGATGAGAAGGACGGTGAAGATGACGAGAAGGACGGTGAAGATGACGAGAAGGACGGTGAAGATGATGAGAAGGACAATGAAGATGACGAGAAGGACGGTGAAGATGACGAGAAGGACGGTGAAGATGACGAGAAGGACGGTGACAATGATGAGAAGGACGGTGAAGATGACGAGAAGGACGGTGACGATGACGAGAAGGACGGTGAAGATGATGAGAAGGACGGTGACGATGATGAGAAGGACGGTGAAGATGACGAGAAGGATGGTGAAGATGATGAGAAGGACGGTGAAGATGATGAGAAGGACGGTGACGATGATGAGAAGGACGGTGACGATGACGAGAAGGACGGTGAAGATGACGAGAAGGACGGTGAAGATGACGAGAAGGATGGTGAAGATGATGAGAAGGACGGTGAAGATGACGAGAAGGACGGTGACGATGATGAGAAGGACGGTGACGATGATGAGAAGGACGGTGACGATGACGAGAAGGATGGTGACGATGACGAGAAGGACGGTGAAGATGACGAGAAGGACGGTGACGATGACGAGAAGGACGGTGACGATGATGAGAAGGACGGTGACGATGATGAGAAGGACGGTGAAGATGACGAGAAGGACGGTGGAGATGACGAGAAGGACGGTGAAGATGACGAGAAGGACGGTGACGATGACGAGAAGGACGGTGACGATGATGAGAAGGACGGTGACGATGATGAGAAGGACGGTGAAGATGACGAGGGGATGGGGACGACGATGGACTTGAGCAAGGTCCCCACAGCGACCCCTCTCACGCGAGGTCCCCACAGGGACCCCTCTCACGCGAGGTCCCCACAGGGACCCTCTCACACGAGGTGCCCACAGGGACCCCTCTCACACGAGGTCTCCCACAGGGGCCCCTCTCCCACGAGGCCCCCTGTGGGACCCCTCTCACGCGAGGTCCCCACAGGGACCCTCTCACGCGAGGTCCCCACAGGGACCCCTCTCACGCGAGGTTCCCACAGGGACCCCTCTCACACTGTCAGCGTGGACTCGCTCCGCTTCCTTTCTGGAACCTTCCAGCGGGTTCCTGGTGGGCCCCCTCTGTGAACTTTCCCCTAGATCCCCCCTCTCGTGAACACCCTGGCCTGCTGACGTCAGGACTGCCGTACGCCGCAGATCCCCTTTTCTGCCAGCAGCCAGCGCTCTGCCACTACGTATATATGTTGAACTTATTTCGCACCCTACGTAGCCAAGCGGGCTAAACTTTGGGTCTCTGTGGATTTCTATGGGTGTCTCTATGGGTCTGGGTGTCTGTGGGTCTCTGTATTTAGATATGTTGAACTGCAGAGGAGAGGCTACTACTTCTCTGTTTGGAGCTGGACCGGTACTGCCTGGATCTCTGTGGTATTCGGGAGGTCCAGTGGACCGGCTCTGGCTCCTGCCACCATGAGGGGTGGACAGTCCTCTACTCGGGGCAGGAAACTGCCAAAGAACAGGGATTGCCTCTTCTAAACAATATAATGAAGGGGGCGTGGGAGCGTGGCGGTGAGGTATGGGAAGCTGTAAGCCCCAGGTTACTGTGGGCTCACCTTCCCATCAACCAGAGGCGAGGAGTGGTGGTGGTGGTTAGTTATGCCGCCACCCAAGATAAACATCAATGGAGGGATGCAGGCAAGGCCGATGAGTCAGATGCCTTCTATGAGCTCCTGTCACAAGTGCTGGCTAAAGTGGCCCCTCGGGATAGAGTCATCCTGTTGGGTGACTTCAATGCTCGAGTGGGTGATGATGCTGGCACCTGGGCTGGAGTGATTGGAAGGCGTAGAACCAGATCAACTTAATAACAACGGTAGGAGGCTGCCGGACTTCTGTGCAGCCCTTTGGCTTGTAATTGCTAACACGCTGTTCCGGCATCGGCGCATCCACACAGCATCATGGATGCACACCGGGTCCAAGCAAGAACATCTGCCCAACTATATAGTGACAGAACAGCGGATGCAAGCCCATGTCCTTGACACCAGGACCTACTGTGAAGTTGATCTGCCTACTGACCATCGGCTTGTCATCTGTAAAATGCGCCTGCCATTCTTTCACTCCGGTGGTGGATGTACACCCAGGGCCCCGTTCAAATCCACAGTGGCCTGGTCACAGCTAGCTGATGAAAGTTGCAAGTGGGAATTTCATCATCACTTGCAGCTGGGGTTGGCATCTTCCCCCCATCCTCCTGATGCTGAGGGGAAGTTGGTGAGGTTTAGGACTGTGACTCAGGCAGCTGGAATGGCTGCTTTGGGTACACAGTCCAAACCTCCCCAGAGGCCCTGGCTGACAGAGGAGGTGTTCCGGCTGGCTGATAATAAGCAACAGGCCCACTCCCACCAGCTACAGAATCCCACATTGGAGAATGAGGAGGCTTACTACAGCCTATTCTCGGAGGTTCGGAGAGCCGTGCGGTGTTGCAAGGATGGGTGGTGGTTGCGGGTTGCTGCCTCATTAGCCCACGATCAAATTAATTTGCAGCGGCACACCTATCACCATCATTAAGGGAAATAAAGGTGATCCGATCTCCGACCCCCAGGAACAGGTGGGGCAAAGTGGGGATGACCCTGCTGAGGCTGCGGTGCCTCAAATATTGGAAGAAGTAGTCACTTCATGTGAGTGGCTGGCTGAAGTGCGATCTGTTGAAGTACGGAAGGCAATTCAGAGTCAAACCAGAAAAATTGTCAGGCAGAAATTATTCTCTAAGCGAAATAATGAGGGAGGGTAGCGTTTGTGTCTAGACTGCCCTATATGACATCATAATAATAGTCTGAACCACTGGATGGGTTCCGCAGAATTGTAAGGATGCCCTGGTGGGGTCCCCCTCTTTAAGATGGGGGACCACACAGACTGTAACAATTATAGGAGCATCTCCCTCCTCAGTGTGCCGGGAATGGTCCAGGCAAGGATTATTCAACACCACCTTACCAAGCACGCTGAGGAGAGGCTTGCAGAGCCCCAATGTGGTTTCATGCCAGGGCGATTCAGCATAGATGCCGTATTTTCTGTCCGTCTACTCCAGGAGAGCTGTAGGTAATTCCAACAGGATCTACATCTCTGCTTTATTGCCCTGGTCAAGGCCTATGATACCATCGATAGACCTTGGCTCTGAGTTGTTCTTCGTGCTTTGGGAGTCCCTGACTCTACTCACAATCATTAAGGACCTTCATGATGGTGGGCAGGCGTGGGTAAAACTACGTGGCTAGGAGTCGGAGCCTTTCCCTGTTCACCTTCGGGTGCGACAGGGATGTCCTCTGGCTCCCACATTATTTAACGTATTTTTCGACCACGTATTTCGTGAAGCCTTCTATGGCTGTACCAGAGGAATCTGCATCTGGTGCAGATACAATGGTGGCTGATCGATGCCCGGGTACGGTCAAGGGATGGCTCCCTATTGGTCAACCATGTTATGTATGCTGATGATGTGGTGATTGCTGCTCATTCAGAGGAGTTGGAGGCGCTGCTACTGAACCTGGAGCGTGCCACTAAAAGTTGGGTCTCCACCATAAGCCCCACGAAAACTAAGCGGCTGCCTGGGTAGTATGTACCATCGGACACTCCACCCCCTCAACTCCCCTTTAGTGATGGGGCAGTTGTGGAGATAGTGGAGAGTTTTCCATACCTGGGCAGTGTGCTTATGACAGATTAGGTCTCACTGAATCAGTCGAGCGGCAATATATATTCATCAGCTGCGTAACGCTGTGTGGAAGCTACCTGGTCTTTCGCTCCACACGAAGCTTCAGGTCTTCTCGGCCACGGTCATTCCCTCCCTTCTCTTTGCTTGCGAAATGTGGATCCCCCTAATGGGACATCTTCGCCGGTTAGAAACATTTAGCCTGGCCTGCCTACGATCCATCCTGGGTTTAACTAGGCTGGAATGTGTAAGGAGCTCACAAATCCTTGAAAGACCTGGATAAAGTCTCATCGGTGAACTCCTCCGGCAGGCAAGGCTGCGTTTGCTGGGTCATGTAGCCTGCATGCCCAGCCATCGCATACCTAAACATCTTTTGTTTGGCCGGATAGAGGGGGCTAAACGGGTGCAACACGGGCTAGAGAGGAGATGGAGTGATGTGGTACAGGAGGACGTGGAGCTGAGTGGACTTGCCCGATGACTGGTACCAGCAGTGTCAAGATCGGCCTCTGTGGAGGAGGCACGTGAGGGACACTACTGGGTAGTTGGAGGCAGTTGCCCTCCAGCAACAACGGAGGGCAGAGGAGCGATGCTCACAACAACGAGCGGAGCACCGGGTGGCTAAAGCACAGCAAGTTGGCACAGTAGGGGGCACAGGTGATGCATCAGCCAGTCATCTCGGTCATCTCAGTCAGTCGACCCGTGGCACCTGGGTCTGCCCCGTGACCTCCTTCCAGTGGGCGTTCGACGCTTCACGTGGCCTCAAGGTGCACATGGCCTGGCCAAGCGCCATGGTGACGTCACCGCCACTTAGTGGTGAATGGCGGTTGTTGTTGTTATGTATGTTTAACTTTTTTCGCACCGTATGTAGCCAACCAGACAAATCTATGGGTCTCTCTGGATGCCTCTGGGTCTGGGTGTTTGTGGGTCTCTGTGTATGTATCTATGTATGTTGAACTTCTTTCGCACCATCCATAGCCAACCGTGCTAATCGGAGGTTGTGTGGTGCTAGGGACTACACACTAAAACACAACAAGCACTTTTAAAGAAATGAGTTTGTCAGTAATAAAGAGCAGCGGTTCTTCACCTGGGGTGTACGCTCCTCCTGGGGGTGCGAGATGCCTCTTCTGGGGGTGCGAGACATGGGCAGTTTTTTTAAAGTTAAATCATCAAAAATAAATTAGGCACGGGTACATAAGAACAACTACTTTTGTTTTATCAGACCTCTATATTTATTTACATTATACACGTTTTTTTAACAATTGAGAACCAAAGGGGGGTGCAAGGTGGCAGCGGTAAAGGTCAAGGATTACTGATCTAGATGATGATTTAAAAGTGCATCATAGCTCCCCATTGCTTTACTGATATCGGTAAGGGGAAGAGCGATCCAGAGGGCCGCACAAGCAGCACAGCATCTGAAAGCGATGTACTGACCGTCCCTTTATTCGATTGGCCCTGCCAAATTCCACTGCTGCTGCTTCTCCTGCTGCTATCACTTCTGCTGTTTGCTGCTGCTGCGAGGATGAACGGCGCTCGCGTGACGACGGTGGTTTATAGCTCCCCGCTGACAAGAACTCGGTCTCTTCACGACTTAATGCCTGCGTTGGTGGCCTTTGAGGCTGTCCTCTGTCGCAAGGTTCGGGGCTAATCTTATCACCGCTGTGCTGAATGATACGCACGCACGTTTGTGTCCAGTTAGACTCTGACTCCTGCAATGGCAGATTTTTGTTTTCCACTGTCTGCATCGTGAAATCTCGGTTTGAGCTAAAAACATTTTTTGATATTATTGAATGCCAACCACGGGCTGGAGAGGAGATGGAATGATGCGGTACGGGAGGATGTGAAGCTGAGTGGACTTGCCAATGACTAGTACCAGCAGTGTCAAGATCGGCTTCAGTGGAGGAGGCTCGTGCAGGCCGCTGCTACTGGGCAGTTGGAGGCAGTCGCCCTCCAGCAGTAGACAGAGGTCAGAGGAGCGACGCTCACAACAACAAGCGGAGGGCCGGGTGACTAAAACACAGCAAGTTGGCACAGTAGGGGGCACAGGTGGTGGTGCATCTTCCAGTCATCTCAGTCAGTCGACCCATGGCACCAACTGGGTCTGTCCCGTGACCTCCTCCTGCACCTAGCCTGGTACAACAGTCAACCCATGATACCTGGATTCTGCCCTGTGACCTCCTCCTGCACTTAGCTTGGCACAGCAGTCAACCCATGACACCTGGTGTCTGTCCCGTGACCTCCTCCTGCACCTAGCCTGGCACAACCCATGGCGCTTGGGTTTTGTCCCATGACCCCCCAGCAGAGAGTGCCTTTGACACTTCTTCACGTGGCCTCAAAGTGCACCGAGCCTGGCGCAGACGCCGTGGTGACGTCACGGCCAAATAGTTGTGAATGGCGGTTAGTGTGGTTTTGTGTATCTGTGTGTGTATCTGTGTGTGTGTCTCTGTGTGTGTCTCTGTGTGTATCTCTGTGTCTGTGTGTATCTCTGTGTGTGTCTCTGTGTGTGTATCTCTGTGTGTGTCTCTGTGTATCTCTGTGTGTGTCTCTGTGTGTATCTCTGTGTGTGTCTCTGTGTGTATCTCTGTGTATCTCTGTGTGTGTCTCTGTGTGTATCTCTGTGTGTGTATCTTTGTGTGTGTGTCTGTGTATCTCTGTGTGCATCTCTGTGTGCGTCTCTGTGTGTATCTCTGTGTGTGTCTCTGTGTGTATCTCTGTGTGTGTTTCTGTGTGTATCTCTGTCTGTGTCTCTGTGTGTGTCTCTGTGTATCTCTGTGTGTGTCTCTGTGTGTATCTCTGTGTGTGTCTCTGTGTGTATCTCTGTGTGTATCTCTGTGTCTCTATGTGTGTCTCTGTGTGTATCTCTGTGTGCATCTCTGTGTGTGTCTCTGTGTATCTCTGTGTGTGTCTCTGTGTGTATCTCTGTGTGTGTCTCTGTGTATCTGTGTGTGTGTCCCTGTGTATCTCTGTGTGTGTCCCTGTGTGTGTCTCTGTGTGTATCTCTGTGTGGGTCTCTGTGTGTATCTCTGTGTGTGTTTCTGTGTGTATCTCTGTGTGTGTCTCTGTGTGTGTCTCTGTGTATCTCTGTGTGTGTCTCTGTGTGTGTTTCTGTGTGTATCTGTGTGTGTGTCTCTGTGTGTATCTCTGTGTGTATCTCTGTGTCTCTATGTGTGTCTCTGTGTGTATCTCTGTGTGTGTCTCTGTGTGTATCTCTGTGTGTGTTTCTGTGTGTATCTCTGTGTGTGTATCTCTGTGTGTGTCTCTCTGTGTGTGTCTGTGTGTGTCTCTGTGTGTATCTCTGTGTGTGTTTCTGTGTGTATCTCTGTGTGTGTCTCTGTGTGTGTCTCTGTGTATCTCTGTGTGTGTCTCTGTGTGTGTTTCTGTGTGTATCTCTGTGTGTGTCTCTGTGTGTATCTCTGTGTGTATCTCTGTGTCTCTATGTGTGTCTCTGTGTGTGTCTCTGTGTTTGTCTCTGTGTGTATCTCTGTGTGTGTTTCTGTGTGTATCTCTGTGTGTGTCTCTGTGTATCTCTGTGTGTGTCTCTGTGTGTATCTCTGTGTGTGTTTCTGTGTGTATCTCTGTGTGTGTCTCTGTGTATGTCTCTGTGTATCTCTGTGTGTGTCTCTGTGTGTATCTCTGTGTGTGTCTCCTCTCAGGCTGCCTGGGTCAGATTCTCCGCTCCATCACAGAGGCCGGGTTTGAGATCTCGGCCATGGCCTCGGTAATATCACATCACCACCATCACACCACCATCACTACCATCACCATCACATCACCACCATCACCATCACACCACCACCACCATCACCACCACCATCACCATCACATCACCATCACCACCACCATCACACCACCATCATCACCACCATCACCACCACCACCATCACATCACCACCACCATCACATCACCATCACATCACCATCACACCACCATCACTGTGTGTGTACACTGTGTGTGTGTACGCTGTGTGTGTATACACTGTGTGTGTGTATACACTGTGTGTGTGTATACACTGTGTATGTATACACTGTGTGTGTACACACTGTGTGTGTACACACACTGTGTGTGTGTGTCTATGCTGTGTGTGTGTACACTGTGTGTGTGTCTATGCTGTGTGTGTGTACACTGTGTGTGTGTCTATGCTGTGTGTGTATACTGTGTGTGTCTATATATGCTGTGTGTGTGTGTACACTGTGTGTGTGTGTACACTGTGTGTGTGTTAGTGTACGCTGTGTGTGTGTACACTGTGTACACACTGTGTGTGTGTACACTGTGTGTGTACATACACTGTGTGTGTCTATATATACTGTGTGTGTGTGTACACAGTGTGTGTGTCTATGCTGTGTGTGTGTACACTATGTGTGTGTCTACGCTGTGTGTGTGTATACTGTGTGTGTCTATATATGCTGTGTGTGTACACTGTGTGTGTGTGTACACTGTGTGTGTGTACACTGTGTGTGTTAGTGTACGCTGTGTGTGTGTACACTGTGTGTGTCTATGCTGTGTGTGTTCACTGTGTGGCTACGCTATGTGTGTACACTGTGTGTGTAGCTACACTGTGTGTGTACACTGTGTGTGTGGCTACACTGTGTGTGTACACTGTGTGTGTTTATATATGCTGTGTGTGTACACTCTGTGTGTGTGTGTACATTGTGTGCTTGTGTGTACACTGTGTGTGTCTACGCTGTGTGTGTGTACACCAGAGGTGGGACAAAGTCATTGTTATGCAAGTCCAAGTCGAGTCGCAAGTCATCAAATTCATGACTCGAGTCTGACTCGAGTCCAAGTCACATGACTCGAGTCCACATCTCATAGGTGGGACAAAGTCATTGTTATGCAAGCCCAAGTCGAGTCGCAAGTCATCAAATTCATGACTCGAGTCTGACTCGAGTCTGACTCGAGTCCAAGTCACATGACTCGAGTCCACACCTCTGGTGTACACTATGTGTGTGTATATATATGCTGTGTGTGTGTACACTGTGTGCGTGTGTGTATGTATTCTATGTGTGTGTACACTGTGTGTGTGTTAGTGTACACTTTGTGTGTGTGTGTGCACTGTGTGTGTGTGTGTACACTGTGTGTGTATATGCTATGTGTGTGTGTACACTGTGTGTGTGTTAGTGTACACTGTGTGTGTGTACACTGTGTGTGTGTGTGTACACTGTGTGTGTGTACACTGTGTGTGTATATGCTATGTGTGTGTACACTGTGTGTGTGTACGCTGTGTATGTGTGTGTACACTGTGTGTGTATGTACACTGTGTATATATATGCTGTGTGTGTGTGTGCACAGTTTTCTCTGGACCGCGTGAGCGCGGAGGAGTTCTACGAGGTGTACAAGGGCGTCGTGCCGGACTACGGCGTAAGTAGCACGCAACCACCGCCCCGGCGCGGAGCGGTGGTACAGCGGTTAGCGTCGCCCTGCCAACCCCGCAGAGACCCGAGTTCGATTCCTGCTCACGGCCGCCACCAACATCGGTGACAGCGATTATCTGAACCGGTCCTAGGCCTCCCCTAGGTCGTCTCGGCCTAAATTCAGTAACTGGTGTGGTTTGTAAGTAAACATCGCCACTGGGGAGACAAAGGCGGCCAGGCAGGAGTGGTGCTAGCCACCCACCCCACCGTGGGCCACAGTGCCGGTAGTCTTCACAGGCGCTGCGTGCTCACAGCACTTGCCCCTACAGTCTGTTCAGGCTACATGGAGGTGCTTTGTCTTTGGTTGAGTCAATCTGTAGTGCTGGGTGTGTGTAGTTGAGTCGGGCTGTAGCACTGTGTGTGTGTGTGTAGTCAGACTGTATCCCTGTGTGTGTGTGGTCTGTAGCGCTGTGTGTGTGTAGTCTGTAGCACTGTGTTTGTGTAGTCTGTAGCACTGTGTGTGTGTGTAGTCTGTAGCACTGTGTGTGCGGCAAAAACAACCCCCTACCTCCTCGCGGTGCCGGACGGGCAACTCTGTCGTGGACAGTGCTGTGGGGGGAGGGCCAATGCCCATTGGCCTCTCCACTCATGGCCTCTGTGACCACCACAGTGGCTAAACGGCGGCTCTGAACGGGTGTGAGGGGCTGGTAACCCCTCCACCTTCATTTCATTACCACCAAACTACGATTGAAACATAAATATGTAGCTAATAAGCTTGTGGCGGAGGCCCCGGGGGAACAGGCATCTATAACGTCTCCTGGCCAAACCCCAATTGGCGGAGCCAGGAGATTTAATCTTCACCCTCGGGGCTCCTCCAGAAACAACGAAAAACCACTACGGATGGCCACGTGGAATATTCGAACGCTCACTGCGGAGGAGAGGCTGCCACTCCTTTGTCGGGAGCTGGACCGGTACCGCCTGGATCTCTGTGGCATTCAAGAGGTCCGGTGGACCGGTTCTGGCTCCTGCCACCATGAGGGGTGGACAGTCCTCCACTCCAGGCAGGAGACTGCCAAACAACAGGGTGTGGCTCTTCTTTTGAACAAAAGAATGAAGGGGGCGTGGGAGCGTGGCGGTGAGGTGTGGGAAGCTTTAAGCCCCAGGATACTTTGGGCTCGCCTTCCAATCAACTGGAGGCGGGGAGTGGTGGTCGTGGTTACTCATGCCCCCATTGAAGACGAACATCCGTGGAGGGATGCAGGCAAAGCCGATGAGTCAGATGCCTTCTATGACCTCCTGTCACAGGTGCTGGCTAAAGTGGCCTCTCGGGACAGAGTCATCTTGTTGGGTGACTTCAATGCCCGAGTTGGTCATGATGCTGGCACCTGGTCTGGAGTGATTGGAAGGCATGGACCAGATCAGCTCAATAACAACGGGAGGAGGCTGCTAGATTTCTGTGCAGCTCATGGGGTTGTAATTACCAACACGCTCTTCCGGCATCAGCGCATCTACACAGCATCATGGATGCATGCCGGGTCCAAGCAACAACATCTGCTGGACTACATAGTGACGGACCAGCGGATGCGAGCCCATGTCCTTGACACCAGGACCTACCGTGGAGCTGATCTGCCCTCTGACCATCACCTAGTCATCTGTAAGATGCGCCTGCCATTCTTCCACTCCGGTGGTGGGTGTACACCCAGGACCCCATTCCAACCCAAAGTGGCCTGGTCTCAGTTAGCTGATGAAAGTTGCAAGCGAGAATTTCATCATCGCTTGCAGCTGGGGTTGGCATCGTCCCCCACTCCACCTGATGTCGAGGGTAAATGGGCGAGGTTTAAGACTGTGACTCATGCAGCTGCAATGGCTGCTTTGGGTACGCGGTCCAGGCCTCCCCAGAAAGCCTGGCTGACGGAGGAGGTGTTCAGGTTAATTGAGAAAAAGCGACAGACCCACTCTCATCGGCTACAGCATCCCACGTTGGAGAATGAGGAGGTTTACCGCAGCCTTCGCTCGGAGGTTCGGAGAGCCGTAAGGTGCTGCAAGGATGGGTGGTGGTCGCGGGTTGCTGAGGAGATGGAGTCTGCCTCAGTGGCCCGCGATCACAAATCACTATTTAACTCCATCAAAAAAGTAACCTGCAGCGCCACACCTATTACCATCATATGGGGGAAAAACGGTGATCCAATCTCCGACCCCCAGGAACAGGTTTGCAGATTTGCTGAGCATTTCTGTGAGGTCCTGGGGGAGGACAAATCTCTCAGCCAGGAAAACATCATGGCACAAAGTGTTGATAACCCTGCTGTGGCTGCCGTGCCTCAAATATTGGAAGAGGTCACCCCCTGTGAGTGGCTGGCTGAGGTGCCATCTGTTGAGGAAGTACTTAAGGCGATCCGGAGTTTGAGACCAGGAAAGGCACCGGGCAGAGATGATCTCCCAAGCGAAATGCTGAGGGAGGGTGGCGTTTGTGCACAGACTGCCCTACATGACATCATAACAACAGTCTGGGCCGCTGGACGGGTACCGCAGGATTGGAAGGATGCCCTGGTGGTCCCCCTCTTTAAGAAGGGGGACCGCACAGACTGTAACAACTACAGGGGCATCTCACTCCTCAGTGTGCCGGGAAAGGTCCTGGCAAGGATTATTCAACATCGCCTTGCTAGGCACGCTGAGGGGAGGCTTGCGGAACCCCAATGCGGTTTCAGGAAAGGGTGGTCCTGCACAGATGCCATATTTTCTGTCCGTCTGCTACAGCAGAGGTGTAGGGATTTCCAACAAGACCTACATCTCTGCTTTATTGACCTGGTCAAGGCCAATGATACCATCAAGAGGCCTGGGCTCTGGGTTGTTCTTCGTGCTTTCGGAGTCCCTGACCCTCTGCTCACGATCATTAAGGACCTTCATGATGGTGAGCGGGCCCGGGTAAAACTACGTGGCCGGGAGTCGGGAGCCTTTCCCTGTACACCTTGGGGTGCGACAGGGATGTCCTCTGGCTCCCACATTATTTAACATCTATTTCGACTGCGTAGTTCGTGAAGTCTTCAATAGCTGTACCGGGGGAATTTCCATTTGGTACAGATATAATGGGAGGCTGATCGACGCCCGGGTGCGATCAAGGGATGGCTCCCTATTGGTCAACCACGTTATGTATGCCGATGATTTGGTAATAGCTGCTCATTCAGAAGAGGAGTTGGAGACGCTGCTGCTGAGACTGGAGCGTGCCACTAAGAGATAAGGCCTTACCATCAGCCCCACCAAAACTAAGCACCTGCCTGGGTATTTTGTACCATCGGACACTCCACCCCCACAACTCCCAATCGGTGATGGGGCAGTTGTGGAGAGAGTGGAGAGTTTCCCATACCTGGGCAGTGTGCTCATGACCGGCTCCAGTTTAACAGCAGAGGTCTCACTCCGAATCAGTGGAGCGGCAATATCTTTTCATCGGTTGCGTAACGCTGTGTGGAAGCTACCTGGTCTGTCGCTCCGCACGAAGCTTCAGGTCTTCTCGGCCACGGTCATTCCCTCCCTTCTCTACGCTTGCGAAACGTGGACCCCCCTAATGGAGCATCTTCGCCGGTTGGAAACATTTAGGCTGGCCTGCCTACGATCCATCCTGGGTTTAACCAGGCTGGATTGTGTGATGAGCTCACAAGTCCTTGAAAGATCTGGGCAAAGTCCCATCAGTGAGCTCCTCCAGCAGGCAAGGCTGCGTTGGCTGGGTCATGTAGCCCGCATGCCCAGCCACCGCATGCCTAAACAGCTTTTGTTCGGCCGGATCGAGGGGGCTAAACGGGCGCGGCACGGGCTAGAGAAGAGATGGAGTGATGTGGTACAGGAGGACGTGGAGCTGAGTGGACTTGCCGATGACTGGTACCAGCGGTGTCAAGATCGGACTCAGTGGAGGAGGCTCTTGAAGGACGCTACTGGGCAGTTGGAGGCAGTCGCCCTACAACAACAACGGAGGGCGAAGGAGCGACGCTCACAACAACGAGCGGAGCGCCGGGTGGCTAAAGCACAGCAAGTTGGTACAGTAGGGGGCAAAGATGGTGCATCAGCCAGTCATCTCGGACATCTCGGTCAGTTGACCCGTGGCACCTGCTGGGTCTGCCCCGTGACCTCCTGCCGGCGGGCGTTCGACACTTCACGTGGCCTCAAGGTGCACTTGGCCTGGCACAAGCGTCGTGGTGACGTCACCGCCACTTAGTGGCGAATGGCGGTTGTTGTGTTGTTGTTGTTGTAGGTTGTATCACTGTGTGTGTGTAGTCTGTAGCACTGTGTGTGTAGTCTGTATCAGTGTGTGTATGTAGTCTGTAACGCTGTGTGTGTAGTCTGTAGCACTGTGTGTGTAGTCAGGCTGTAGCGCTGTGTGTGTGCACTTTGTGTGTGTACACTGTGTGTGTGTATGTACACTGTGTGTGTGTGTGTGTACACTGTGTGTGTGTGTACACTGTGTGTGTGTACACTGTGTGTGTGTGTACACTGTGTGTGTACACTGTGTGTGTACAGGCTGTAGCACTGTGTGTGTGTACACTGTGTGTGTGTACACTGTGTGTGTGTGTGTACACTGTGTGTGTACACTATGTGTGTACAGGCTGTAGCACTGTGTGTGTGTGTACACTGTGTGTGTGTACACTGTGTGTGTGTGTACACTGTGTGTGTACACTGTGTGTGTGTGTGTACACTGTGTGTGTGTGTGTGCACACTGTGTGTGTGTACACTGTGTGTGTGTACACTGTGTGTGTGTGTACACTGTGTGTGTACACTGTGTGTGTACACTGTGTGTGTACAGGCTGTAGCACTGTGTGTGTGTGTACACTGTGTGTGTGTACACTGTGTGTGTGTGTGTGTACACTGTGTGTGTGTGTGTACACTGTGTGTGTGTGTGTACACTGTGTGTGTGTGTACACTGCGTGTGTGTGTGTTTACACTGTGTGTGTGTGTGTACACTGTGTGTGTACACTGTGTGTGTGTTTACGTTGTGTGTTCACTGTGTGTGTGTACACTGTGTGTGTGTCACTGTGTGTGTGTACACTGCGTGTGTGTGTACACTGCGTGTGTGTACACTGTGTGTGTACACTGTGTGTGTGTACACTGTGTGTGTGTGTGTACACTGTGTGTGTGTACACTGCGTGTGTGTACACTGTGTGTGTGTACACTGCGTGTGTGTACACTGTGTGTGTGTACACTGTGTGTGTATACACTGTGTGTGTGTGTACACTGTGTGTGTGTGTACACTGTGTGTGTACAGGCTGTAGCACTGTGTGTATACACTGTGTGTACACTGTGTGTGTGTGTACACTGTGTGTGTACACTGTGTGTATACACTGTGTGTGTGTACACTGTGTGTGTGTGTACACTGTGTGTGTGTGTACAAGCGATGTCACAGGAGTTGTGTGTGTGTGTGTACACTGTGTGTGTGTACAGGCGATGGCACAGGAGTTGTGTGTGTGTGTACACTGTGTGTGTGTACAGGCGATGGCACAGGAGTTGTGTGTGTGTGTGTACACTGTGTGTGTGTACAGGCGATGGCACAGGAGTTGTGTGTGTGTGTGTACACTGTGTGTGTGTGTACAGGCGATGGCACAGGAGTTGTGTGTGTGTGTGTACACTGTGTGTGTGTACAGGCGATGGCACAGGAGTTGTGTGTGTGTGTACACTGTGTGTGTGTACAGGCGATGTCACTGGAGTTGTGTGTGTGTGTGTACACTGTGTGTGTGTACAGGCGATGGCACAGGAGTTGTGTGTGTGTGTGTACACTGTGTGTGTGTGTACAGGCGATGGCACAGGAGTTGTGTGTGTGTGTACACTGTGTGTGTGTACACTGTGTGTGTGTGTACACTGTGTGTGTGTGTGTACACTGTGTGTGTGTGTACAGGCGATGGCACAGGAGTTGTGTGTGTGTGTGTACACTGTGTGTGTGTACACTGTGTGTGTGTGTACACTGTGTGTGTGTGTGTACACTGTGTGTGTGTGTACAGGCGATGGCACAGGAGTTGTGTGTGTGTGTGTACACTGTGTGTGTGTACAGGCGATGGCACAGGAGTTGTGTGCCGGGGTTTGCGTGGCGCTTGAGGTGAGAGGCGACGACGCCGTGAGGAGGTTCCGGGAACTTTGCGGCCCCTCGGACCCCGTGGGTGACTCACAAACACTCACAAACACTCACTCACTACCACTCACAAACACTCACTCACTACCACTCACAAACACTCAAAACACTCACAAACACTCACTCACTACCACTCACAAACACTCACAAACACTCACTCACACTCACAAACACTCACACTCACAAACACTCACAAACACTAAAAACACTCACAAACACTCACTCACACTCACAAACACTCACTCACACAAACACTCACAAACACTCACTCACAAACACTCACAAACACTCACTCACACTCACAAACACTCACAAACACTCACTACCACTCACTACCACTCTCTCACTACCACTCACTACCACTCACTCACTCACTACCACTCACTCACTACCACTCACTCACTACCACTCACTACCACTCACTCACTCACTACCACTCACTACCACTCACTACCACTCACTCACTACCACTCACTCACTACCACTCACTCACTACCACTCACTACCACTCACTCACTACCACTCACTCACTACCACTCACTCACTACCACTCACTACCACTCACTACCACTCACTCACTACCACTCACTCACTACCACTCACTCACTACCACTCACTCACTCACTACCACTCACTCACTACCACTCACTCACTACCACTCACTCACTACCACTCACTACCACTCACTCACTACCACTCACTCACTACCATTCACTACCACTCACTCACTACCACTCACTCACTCACTACCACTCACTCACTACCACTCACTCACTACCACTCACTCACTACCACTCACTCACTACCACTCACTCACTCACTCACTACCACTCACTCACTACCACTCACTCACTACCACTCACTCACTCACTACCACTCACTCACTACCACTCACTCACTAACACTCACTACCACTCACTACCACTCACTCACTACCACTCACTCACTCACTACCACTCACTCACTACCACTCACTCACTACCACTCACTCACTACCACTCACTCACTAACACTCACTACCACTCACTACCACTCACTCACTAACACTCACTCACTACCACTCACTCACTAACACTCACTACCACTCACTACCACTCACTCACTACCACTCACTCACTACCACTCACTACCACTCACTCACTACCACTCACTCACTACCACTCACTCACTACCACTCACTCACTAACACTCACTACCACTCACTACCACTCACTCACTACCACTCACTCACTAACACTCACTACCACTCACTACCACTCACTCACTACCACTCACTCACTACCACTCACTACCACTCACTCACTACCACTCACTCACTACCACTCACTCACTACCACTCACTCACTAACACTCACTACCACTCACTACCACTCACTCACTAACACTCACTCACTACCACTCACTCACTAACACTCACTACCACTCACTCACTACCACTCACTCACTACCACTCACTCACTAACACTCACTCACTACCACTCACTCACTCACTACCACTCACTACCACTCACTCACTACCACTCACTCACTAACACTCACTCACTACCACTCACTACCACTCACTCACTACCACTCACTCACTACCACTCACTACCACTCACTCACTACCACTCACTCACTACCACTCACTCACTACCACTCACTCACTACCACTCACTCACTACCACTCACTACCACTCACTCACTACCACTCACTCACTACCACTCACTCACTACCACTCACTCACTACCACTCACAAACACTCACTCACTACCACTCACTCACTACCACTCACTCACTACCACTCACTACCACTCACTCACTACCACTCACTCACTACCACTCACTCACTCACTCACTACCACTCACTCACTACCACTCACTCACTACCACTCACAAACACTCACTCACTCACTACCACTCACTCACTACCACTCACTCACTACCACTCACTCACTACCACTCACTACCACTCACTCACTACCACTCACTACCACTCACTCACTACCACTCACTCACTACCACTCACTCACTACCACTCACTACCACTCACTCACTACCACTCACTCACTACCACTCACTCACTACCACTCACAAACACTCACTCACTCACTACCACTCACTCACTACCACTCACTCACTACCACTCACTCACTACCACTCACTTACTACCACTCACTCACTACCACTCACTCACTCACTACCACTCACTACCACTCACAAACACTCACTCACTCACTACCACTCACTCACTACCACTCACTCACTACCACTCACTCACTACCACTCACTCCGTGCCCCCCGTCTCTCCCCTTCACAGGAAGTGGGGCGAATGCTGCGCCCAGCCTCTCTGCGCGCGGCGCTGGGCACAGACAAAATCCAGAACGCGGTCCACTGCACTGACCTCGTGGAGGATGGGGAGCTGGAGGTGAGTGGGTGGTGAGTGAGGGTGGTGTGAGTAGGGCTGTGTAGGGGTGAGTGGGTGGGGTGAGTGGGGGTGAGTGGGTGGGGTGAGTGGGGGTGAGTGAGTGGGGTGAGTGGGGGTGAGTGGGGGTGAGTGAGGGTGAGTGGGGGTGTGTGGGGGTGAGTGGGGGTGAGTGGGGGGGAATGGGGTGAGTAGGGGTGAGTGGGTGGTGTGAGTGAGGGTGAGTGGGGATGAGTGGGGGTGTGGTGTGGGGGTGAGTGAGGGGTGAGTGGGGGTAAGTGAGGATGAGTGGGGGTGAGTGGGGGTGAGTTAGGGTGAGTTAGGGTGAGTGGGGGTGAGTGGGGGTGAGTGGGGGTGAGTGGGTGGTGAGTGAGTGGGGGTGAGTGGGGGTGAGTGAGGGTGTGTGGGGGTGAGTGGGGGTGAGTGGGGGTGAGTGGGGGTGAGTAAGGGGTGAGAGGGGGTGAGCGAGGGGTGAGTGGGGGTGAGTGGGGGTGAGTGAGTGAGTGAGTGGCACGGGCTGTTGAAGAAATGGACCAATTTGGTACGAGAGGATGTGGAGCTGAGTGGATTTGCCGAAGACCGGTACCAGATGTCAAGATCGGCCTCGTAAAGGACGCTGCTGCTGGGCAGCTGGAGGCAGTCGCCCTCCAGCAACAACGGAGGAGGGCAGAGGAGCGATGCTCACAACAACGAGCGGAGCGCCGGGTGGCTAAAATGTAGCAAGTTGGCACAGTAGAGGGCACAGGTGGTGCATTGGCCACTCATCTCAGTCAGTCGACCCCACAGCACCTGGGTCCATCCCGTGAGCTGCCAGCAGCGATAATTACACCCTGCAGGTGTACCTAGCCTGGCACACGTGCCGTAGTGACATGACCCCCGCCAGTTGTTGTTGATCCAAAGTGCACCTAGTCTGGCACGAGCGCCGTGGTGATGTCACCACCACTTAGCGGGAGATTGGCTGCTACTGGTGTGGTGTGCCGTGCTTGTCTCACTCCGTGTCTCTGTGTCCCCGTGTCTCCGCAGGTTGAATATTTCTTCCGGATTCTTGACAACTGAACCCTGAGAGTTCAAGCAAGAAGCTCACCGCTTCGCTCACTCCCTCACTACCACTCACCACCACTCACCGCATCCTCACCCCCTGCTCCTCACCACCACTCACCGCATCCTCACCACCACTCACCACCACTCCACCACCACTCACCGCATCCTCACCACCACTCACCACCACTCCACCACCACTCCACCACCACTCACCGCATCCTCACCACCACTCACCACCACTCCACCACCACTCACCACCACTCACCACCACTCACCGCATCCTCACCACCACTCACCACCACTCCACCACCACTCACCACCACTCACCACCACTCACCGCATCCTCACCACCACTCCACCACCACTCACCGCATCCTCACCACCACTCCATCACCACTCACCGCATCCTCACCGCATCACCACCACTCACCACCACTCACCGCATCCTCACCCCCTGCTCCTCACCACCACTCACCACATCCTCACCACCATTCACCGCATCCTCACCGCATCACCACCACTCACCACCACTCACCGCATCATCACCACCACTCACCACCACTCACCGCATCCTCACCACCACTCACCACCACTCACCGCATCACTACCACTCACCACCACTCACCGCATCACCACCATTCACCACCACTCACCGCATCCTCACCACCACTCACCACCACTCACCGCATCCTCACCACCACTCACCACCACTCAACCGCATCACCACCACTCACCACCACTCACCGCATCACCACCACTCACCACCACTCACCGCATCACCACCATTCACCACCACTCACCGCATCCTCACCACCATTCACCACCATTCACCGCATCCTCACCGCATCACCACCACTCACCGCATCCTCACCCCCTGCTCCTCCTCCACCACCCCCCTCCCTCCCCCCGCCTCCCCCCATCCCTCCGAGCCTCTGGTGATGATAAAACTCTTTAACAACACCGACACGACTCATAGTCATCATTTTTATTATCATAGCTGCTGCTGCTGCTGTTGCTGCAGCTGTTGCTGTAACGTTACGGTACGACCACCACCACCGTACCACCACCACCGCACCACCGCACCACCACCACCGCACCACCACCACCGCACCACCACCACCGCACCACCACCACCGCACCACCACCACCGCACCACCACCGCACCACCACCACCACCGTTGGAGGTGGCAGGGTCTCAGCGGCTCCCTAGGGGCTCTGTGTTGAGAGGGGTTCAGGGTAGCCATTGCAACGGGTGGGGGGTATATTGCTTGTGGTCTCCACGGCGACGGTGGTGATGAAGGCGGTTTTGTCGTCACCACTGGTCTCCATGGCAACTGGTGACGGTGAATCCATCGTCGCCCGTTGTGTCCATGGTCACGGTGGTCTCCATGGCGATGGTGACAGTGACGGTAGTGACGGTGGGTACCTAGTAGCTGGCGGTCTCCTTGGCGACGGTGACAGTGACGGTAGTGACGTTGGGTACCTAGCCGCCGGCGGTCTCCGTGGCGACGGTGACAGTGACGGTGGTGGTGACGTTGGGTACCTAGTAGCTGGTGGTCTCCTTGGCGACGGTGACAGTGGCGGTGGTGATGGCAGGATACCCAAGTCGCCAGCGGTCTCCATGGCGACGGTGACAGTGATGGTAGTGACGGTGGGTATCTAGCCGCCGGCGGTCTCCTTGGCGACGGTGGCAGTGACGGTAGTGACGGTGGGTATCTAGCCGCCGGCGGTCTCCATGGCGACGGTGACAGTGACGGTAGTGACGGTGGGTATCTAGCCGCCGGCGGTCTCCTTGGCGACGGTGACAGTGGCGGTGGTGACGGTGGGTAGCTAGCCGCCGGTGGTCTCCGTGGCGACGGTGACAGTGACGGTAGTGACGGTGGGTACCTAGCCGCCGGTGGTCTCCGTGGCGACGGTGACGGCGGTGGTGACGGCGGGATACCCAAGTCGCCGGCGGTCTCCGTGGCGATGGTGACGGCGGGATACCCAAGTCGCCGGCGGTCTCCATGGCGACGGTGACAGTGACGGTAGTGACGGTGGGTATCTAGCCGCCGGCGGTCTCCTTGGCGACGGTGACAGTGACGGTAGTGACGGTGGGTATCTAGCCGCCGGCGGTCTCCTTGGCGACGGTGACAGTGGCGGTAGTGACGGTGGGTACCTAGCCGCCGGTGGTCTCCGTGGCGACGGTGACGGCGGTGGTGACGGCGGGATACCCAAGTCGCCGGCGGTCTCCGTGGCGACCCCCTCGTCTCTCGCTGCCGCCTAGTCCCCGGCGGTCTCGCCGTCGGGCCTCACGGTGAGCTTGAACTCGACGCGCCCCAGGAAGCGGTCGCGCTCGCTGGTGCCCACGTTGGCGGCGTGCACGCGGCACTCGAGGCGCAGCTCGGCGCCGCGCGTCGCGTTCAGCACCCGCACGGCGAGCAGCGGCGCCGTGTAGTCCTCCTGCAGGCGCAGGCCGTAGTAGGGGAAGTACTGCAGCGGGAAGCCCGCGTGGCCGCCCATGCCGTGGTAGGAGAAGCCGCCCACCATGTCGCGGTCCTCCTCTCTCTGGGGGCGGGGGGGGGACAGGGGGGGTGGTTGGTGGTGGGGCAGGAGGTGGTGGTTGACGTGGAGGGAGGGGTTGGTGACATGGGGGTGGATGGAGGTGGTGGTTGATGGAAGGGGTGGGCAGGAGGTGGTTGTGGTCACGTGAGTGGGTGGGTGGGGTCACGTGGGTGGTGTCACGTGGGTGGGTGTGACCGTGGAAACAGCACGGTGGTAGGCCCCAGTCACCTGCTGGCAATGGTTACGCAGCGGTAGCCCCACCGTCACCCCTGACCCCAGAGACTGTGACCCCTGACCCCAGTGACTGTGACCCCAGTGACTGTGACCCCTGTGACTGTGGCCCTGACCCCAGTGACTGTGACCCCTGACCCCAGTGACTGTGACCCCTGTGACTGACCCCAGTGATTGTGACCCCAGTGACGTGCAGTGAGGTCAATGGCTGGGGGAGGCACTGGCTCGTGTCAGAGCCAGATTCACACAGAGGGGGGCGTGTCCTCGCTGATGGGGCGTGGCCTCGCTGAGGGGGCGTGGCCTCACTGAAGGGGCGTGGTCTCACTGAGGGGTCGTGGTCTCACTGAGGGGGCGTGGTCTCACTGAGGGGGCCTGGTCTCGCTGAGGGGGCGTGGCCTCGCTGAGGGGGCGTGGTCTCACTGAGGGGGCGTGGGCCTCGCTGAGGGGGCGTGGTCTCACTGGGGGGTGTGGTCTCACTGAGGGGGCGTGATCTCACTGGGGGGCGTGGTCTCACCGGGGGCGTGGTCTCGCTCAGGGGGCGTGGCATCGCAGAGGGGGCGTGGCCTCGCTGAGGGGCGTGGTCTCACGGGGGGCGTGGTCTCATTGGGGGGCGTGGCCTCACTGAGGGGGCGTGTCCTCGCTGAGGGGGGGTGTCTGACACGCCCCCTCAGTGAGGCAGATGTGATAGCTGCCTCCCCTGGTGCTTTTTCATTGTAGTTTCATGACGAGACCAGCGAGCCTAACTATCTTTATACACACACGTGAAATAAGTTGCCTGGAGTATGGAAGGCGAGGACATGAAATGAAGGAGTCTACAAACATTACATTGGTGACACACTGAGATAGTAACAGGCACGCGCTTATTGCCCGCGGCTCCATCCAGTTACTGAGGGGTTGCGCAATCAGAGGGGAGGCTGAGGTCGTCGCTGCCTCACCTCTCGTCTCTCCCTCCCTCTATTTGCAGCGGAGCTCCGCAAATGTTGCGGTTTTGACTAAAAATTTTTGGAATCGTACAGACATTTATAACACAGATCAGTGGAAAAATCTGAATATTTATTTTATTTTATAATATTTTTATTGGAGTATGACAGGGGAGGCTCTACCTCCCCTGCCTCCACTGACCACACGTGACTGGTGACCCCCCCCCCCCCCCCGGCTGACCTTTACTGCGCAGGTCACGGGGATGATGTTGGGGTTGTAGTGACGCAGAACTTCATTGGGGAGACTCGCGTTGGGGGCCACCTGGGGACATGCGGGGGACAGACGCGGGGTTAGACACAGTGACCCCACCAGTGACCCCACTAGTGACCCCACTAGTGACCCCACTAGTGACCCCACCAGTGACCCCACTAGTGACCCCACCAGTGACCCCACCAGTGACCCCACTAGTAACCCCACTAGTGACCCCACCAGTGACCCCACTAGTGACCCCACCAGTGACCCCACCAGTGACCCCACCAGTGACCCCCCTAGTAACCCCACTAGTGACCCCACCAGTGACCCCACTAGTGACCCCACCAGTGACCCCACCAGTGACCCCACCAGTGACCCCACTAGTAACCCCACTAGTGACCCCACCAGTGACCCCACTAGTGACCCCACTAGTTACCCCACTAGTGACCCCACCAGTGACCCCACTAGTGACCCCACTAGTGACCCCACCAGTTACCCCACTAGTGACCCCACCAGTGACCCCACCAGTGACCCCACTAGTAACCCCACTAGTGACCCCACCAGTGACCCCACCAGTGACCCCACTAGTGACCCCACTAGTGACCCCACCAGTGACCCCACTAGTGACCCCACCAGTGACCCCGCTAGTGACCCCACCAGTGACCCCACTAGTGACTCCACTAGTGACCCCGTGACCCCACTAGTGACCCCACTAGTGACCCCACTAGTGACCCCACTAGTGACTTCACCAGTGACCCCACTAGTGACCCCACCAGTGACCCCGTGATCCCGCGAGTGACCCCGCGACTGTGACCCCAGCGACCTCGGGCACGAATCCGATGACGCGGTTCATCTTGATGATGATGCAGGGCTCCCCGCTGGCGAAGCCGAAGCTGGGCTCCTCCAGGCCGGAGCACGGCCCCAGCCACTCGCGCCGGAAGCGGCACGACGAGCGGGGCCCACGGCCCGCACCCACGGGGCCCTGGTCACGCGGGCCCAGCGGGAACTCGCCTGCAGACACAACAATCACAATCACCACCACAATCACCACCACAATCACCACCACAATCACAATCACCACGGGGCCCTGGTCACGCGGGCCCAGCGGGAAGTCGCCTGCAACAACCACAATCACCACAATCACAATCACCACCACAATCACCACCACAATCACCACCACAATCACCACCACAATCACCACAATCACCACAACAATCACCACCACAATCACCACCACAATCACTACAACCACAATCACCACCACAATCACCACCACAATCACAATCACCACAATCACCACCACAATCACCACCACAATCACCACCACAACCACCACCACAACCACAATCACAACCACAATCACCACCACAATCACAATCACCACCACAATCACCACCACAATCACCACCACATTCACCACAACAACCACAATCACTACAACCACAGCAACCACGTGAAGAGGATTTTAACGGCAATAACAACTTGAGATGGTGAATACATGATGGTGGTGGTGAGTAGGTGATGATGTGGTGGTGGTGAGTAGGTGGCGGTAGTGGTGAGTAGGTGATGATGTGGTAGTGGTGGTGAGTAGGTGGGGGTGGTGAGTGTGGTGGTCAGTATGTGGTAGTCGTGAGTAGGTCATGATGTGGGGGTGGTGAGTAGGTGGCGGTGGTGGTGAGTCGGTGGTGGTGAGTAGGTGGCGGTGGTGGTGAGTAGGTGGCGGTGGTGGTGAGTCGGTGGTGGTGAGTAGGTGGCGGTGGTGGTGAGTAGGTGGTGGAGGTGGTGAGTAGGTGGCGGTGGTGATGAGTAGGTGATGATGTGGTGGTGGTGGTGAGTAGGTGATGATGTGGTGGTGGTGAGTAGGTGGTGGTGGTGGTGAGTAGGTGGTGGTGGTGGTGAGTAGGTGGCGGTGGTGGTGAGTAGGTGATGATGTGGTGGTGGTGAGTAGGTGGTGGTGGTGAGTAGGTGGTGGTGGTGGTGAGTCGGTGGTGAGGATCTCACCGCAGTCCTTAAGCTTCTGCTGCTTCTCGTCCGCATACGAGTCGAGCAGGTTGCTCAGGCTGTCCACGTGGGCTGTGAACGAGTCGCTGCTGTCCGCAGAGAAGGCGATCTCCATCTTTTGGGCTCGGGGTCGCATCGACAGCCCTGGGGGGGTGGGGGCACCGGGCGGGGGGTGGGGGACAAGGGGTCAGAGACACAGAGACGCTGATTGTCCCCCCCCCCCCGTGTCCTTGTGGCTCTCCGTGTGTCCCCCCGTGCCCCCCCCCCCCCCCCCCCCGAGGCTCACCGGGGGGGGCTCACGCGGTCCTGCCACTTGGGCTTGAAATCGTCCAGGGTGAGCAGCATCACTTGGATGGTGGCCACGAAGAGAGCCGCCAGGCAGCCGTAGAACACCAAATAGAAGCCTCCGATCTTCACTGGGGACACACGGGGAGATGAGAGGGACATGGGGGAGATCAGGGGGGCATGGGGGAGACACAGGGAGACACGGGGGAGAAACAGGGGGGGGCATGGGGGAGACACGGGGGAGACACGGGAGACATGGGGGAGACACGGGGGGGAGACACGGGGTGGGGGCATGGGGGAGACATGGGGGAGACACGGGGGACATGGGGGAGACACGGGGGGGAAACACGGGGGGGCATGGGGGAGACACGAAGGGGGGCATGGGGGAGACACGGGGGGGGCATGGGGGAGACACGGGGGGGGGCATGGGGGAGACACGGGGGGGGCATGGGGGAGACACGAGGGGGGGCATGGGGGAGACACGAGGGGGGGCATGGGGGAGACACGGGGACATGGGGGAGACACGGGGGAGACACGGGGGGTATGGGGGAGACACGAAGGGGGGCATGGGGGAGACACGGGGGGGGGCATGGGGGAGACACGGGGGAGACACGGGGGGGCATGGGGGAGACACGGGGGGGGGCATGGGGGAGACACGGGGGGGGCATGGGGGAGACACGAGGGGGGGCATGGGGGAGACACGGGTGAGACACGGGGGGGGCATGGGGGAGACGCGAGGGGGGGCATGGAGGAGACACGGGGACATGGGGGAGACACGAAGGGGGGCATGGGGGAGACACGGGGGAGACACGGGGGGGCATGGGGGAGACACGGGGGAGACACGGGGGGGCATGGGGGAGACACGAAGGGGGGCATGGGGGAGACACGGGGGGGCATGGGGGAGACACGAGGGGGGGCATGGGGGAGACACGAGGGGGGGCATGGGGGAGACACGGGGACATGGGGGAGACACGGGGGAGACACGGGGGGGCATGGGGGAGACACGAAGGGGGGCATGGGGGAGACACGAAGGGGGGCATGGGGGAGACACGAGGGGGGGCATGGGGGAGACACGGGGGAGACACGGGGGGGCATGGGGGAGACACGAAGGGGGGCATGGGGGAGACACGGGGGAGACACAGGGGGGCATGGGGGAGACACGGGGGGGGGCATGGGGGAGACACGGGGGAGACAAGGGGGGCATGGGGGAGACACGAAGGGGGGCATGGGGGAGACACGGGGGGGGCATGGGGGAGACACGAGGGGGGGCATGGGGGAGACACGAGGGGGGGCATGGGGGAGACACGAGGACATGGGGGAGACACGGGGGAGACACGGGGGGGCATGGGGGAGACACGAAGGGGGGCATGGGGGAGACACGGGGGGGGCATGGGGGAGACACGAGGGGGTGCATGCGGGAGACACGAGGGGGGGCATGGGGGAGACACGAGGGGGGGCATGGGGGAGACACGGGGACATGGGGGAGACACGGGGGAGACACGGGGGGGCATGGGGAGACACGAAGGGGGGCATGGGGGAGACACGGGGGAGACACGGGGGACATGGGGGAGACACGGGGGAGACACGGGGGGACATGGGGGAGACACGGGGGAGACACGAGGGGGGGCATGGGGGAGACACGGGGACATGGGGGAGACACGGGGGAGACACGGGGGGGCATGGGGGAGACACGAGGGAGACACGGGGGGGGGGCATGGGGGAGACGCGGGGGGGGGGGGGGCATGGGGGAGCCACGGGGGAGACACGGGGGGCATGAGGGAGATCAGGGAGACACGGGGGGCATGGGGGAGACACGGGGGAGACGATCTGTATTTATACTGCAGGAGGAATCCGATGAGCTATAAAGCTCCCCATGTCCCCCACCGTGTGTCTCCCCGTGTCTCTCCCTGTGTCCGCCCCCCACCCCCCCCCCCCCCGTATCTCAGTCCCCCCATCCGCCCCAAGTCGAGACTAAACAAGGATAGACTTTTGATTTAAAGCTTTCCTGACTGCAGGGATTCATATTCTTGGATCTTTCGGTAAAGTCACGGAGAAGGGGGGAAAAAAGATGTATTATTATTTATTTTTCCTTTCTACGTGACTTTACCGAAAGATCCAAGAACAATGATAGACAATGTGCAGTCGAGTTGAGTCTGTTGGTGGTCGGCGATGCGGCAATCGACTCATCTCGACGAGCTGTGCACGATGCACGATTCAAAGTTGGATTTCTGGATAACGGATGTTTATGTGCTGATGTTTGGCGTTTCGACATCGCGGAGTAGCACCCATTTCGGATTGATTGGGACCCCAGTCGCGGAGTGAAGAACTCCCCTCGGAACAAAAATCGTGTCCCAGCAATAAAACATTGAATTGCCTCGGTCCATTTTGTGTTATTTGGTACCCCGGGGTACCGCCAAAGGGATAATTTGACCAATAACAAGAACTTGCTGTTTAACACGTCGTCGGGATTTCGCGACCCAACATCATCCGTAATAGAGGGCTGCTTGCTAAATGCTGTCGTGGGTTCACTCTCCAGCGTGCAATCGGCGTGGTGCTGAACTAGTGGAGAGGAGAGAAATACGCGGTGCGCATTGTGAAGCGGGTGCCAACGAGGGCGAACAGGTGGGAGCGTTGCAACACGAGGCTGGCACCGACAACGCGCCAGTAGTTAAGGGGAGAAGCGGGTGCCACCGAGGGCGAACAGGTGGGTACGCTGAGACCGGAGGTTGGCGTCTATGAGACGGGAGATAGGGGGTGATGATAAGTACGTAAACTTCGCCACTGGGGAGACAAAGGCAGCCGGGCGTGGTGCTGGCCACCCACCCCCTTCTGTGCCACAGTGCCGGCCTACAGCATACGGGGGATCTTTGTCTTAGTTGTTTTTGTCTGTGTGTGTGTCTGTCTGTGTGTGTGTCTGTGTGTGTCTGCGTGTGTGTGTCTGTGTGTCTGCGTGTCTCTACGCGTGTCTGTGTGTGTCTGTGTGTGTGTGTCTGTGTGTGTGTATGTGTGTGTCTGTGTGTGTAATTGTGGTGACTCATTGCCCCCTTCTGACAAGCAAGCCAGTCTGAGTACAAATACAAATGAAATGTGTTTCTGCTCATGTTACTTTACTTTGTTGTATTTACTTCATGGCTTATTTTCTTGTTTTACAGTGCCGCATGCAAACGTACAAATATTCACTTGTTTTATATCTGAGTGCTAACACACGCTTCCGTGTTTTTTCATTGTTGAACCGTGAACATATTGCGCTGTCGTGGCCATCGAAGAAGCATCTCTGCGTTCCGAACTTACGAACCGTTCAGCTTTATTTACTTACGTACGAATGGAAGGATCTCATTCAACGAATTCACGTTCGCAAGATCCTCCCCCCCATCCCAGGGTCCCCCCGTTGGGTCCCAGGTCCCCCGCTACTCACGCCAACTGTTGCCCGTCCTCCCCATGAATTCCTTCTTCTGCTTGTTCCAGATAAACTCCTTCCAGCCCCCGCTCTCCGCCGCCGCCGCTCCTGCCGCTGCCTTGTCAGCCATGGCCACTCCGCTCGGTGCCTCTCCTTGAGTCCTTCTGCGTCCCTCCTGTGTCCCTCCTGCGTCGCTCCCTGTTGTCCCTCAGTCTCTCTCCGTCGCTCCCTGTTGTCCCTCAGTCTCTCTCCGTCGCTCCCTGTTAACCCTCTGCGCCCCTCCTGTGTCGCCCCCTGTCGCTGCTGTGTGTCTGCGTCGTCTCCCCTCCACGCGTGTGTCCCCTTCTCCCGCTCCACGTGTCCCGCGTCTGCCCGTCGTCCCAGGTGACACTGAGACCGATTGAGGCGCCTCGCTCCATCAAATCTACCTGTAGAGCGACGTGATTGGCTGCTCGTGTGGGCCCCCTCTCCCGTTAGCCCCACCCCATAAATATTTCCACTCTCAAAGCCAGCAAGCGACCTTTGGAGTGCTAGAGGTGAGTTAATCATTCACCATTTAACTTCTAAATGAGCTTTGTGTTTTACCACTTTAACTTCCACGGCCCCCCGGGGCGTGCAGGAATGTGATGGGTGGGGGTGTGGATGGGGGAGGAGGGGAGCCCAGTCCCCTTCAGAGTACCCTTCAGAGTCCCCTTGACACCCGCACAGCTTATGGAGGTCACCTCCGTGATGGTGGCCTGGCACAAGCGTCGTGGTGGCGTCACCGCCACTTCGTGTTGGTCATGGTGGTGGTGATGGTGGTGATAATGGTGGCTTTCGATGGTGATAATGATGATGGTGGTGATGTTGGTGGTGGCCGTGAGCGGGAATCGGGTTTGTAGCGCAGCGCTACCATTGCCCTCTCTTGTACCCTCCGTTAAACAAAATAAAACAAAGCTCCCCCATATAACCTCTTCATAGGCTCTTTGACTGTTTTATAACATGCTGGTGGCAAGTGCTGTTTGCGAGCACGAGTTGTTGTTCTAACTATTTTACTCCTAAACTAAGCCACGTTTTGTTCTATTCACCAGATGTGAGGTCCCACTGAGCTACTATCCACGTCTTTTTCAGAAGAGACCTGGCCGCAAATGATCGCTCAACAACGCGGCATTATCACCATCAACCACGTGGACATCTAGAGCAGCGCTAAATACTCTGGAACGTGTGGAGTTCATTATAAAGAAGAGAAATCCACGTGACCACCACGGGGAGATAAGAGAGACACGCAAACTCCAAATATACTGCAGCAGGCGTTGTCAGGGTCGGGATCGAATTCACGACCTCCTGTACACCAGGCGAGGTAGTTAACATCTCCTAGCCATTGTGATGATGATGAGAGAGACACGCAAACTCCACATATACAGCAGCAGGCGTTGTTAAGGTCGGGATCGAACTCACGACCTCCTGTACACCAGGCGAGGTAGTTAACATCTCATAGCCCCCATGATGATGATGATGAGAGAGGCACGCAAACTCCAAATATACAGCAGCAGGCGTTGTCAGGGTCGGGACCTCCCGCATACCAGGCGAGGTAGTTAATATCCTGGCCAATCGTGGCTTTATGGTCTGGGATCGAACCCACGACCTCCTGCATACCAGGCGAGGGCGTTAACATCTCCTAGCCACCGTGGGCGCCTCTTTAAAGACTGTTTTATAACCTGCTGCTTGCAAGTGCTGGGTGGGCAGGTCGCCAGCATTGGCTCATGCAGAGCCTGACGGCTGCAGCCGCTGCTGCTGATGAGGCACTGAATGTCGCAACCCGCCTTGCCTATAAACCATCTGCAGAGGTCACCAGCATGGCTTCAAGCAGAGCCTGACGGCTGCCGCTGCTGGTGAGAATGTCACAACACACCCACATTCACACACAACGACAAATGTCCCCCGCTGTGTCCTTCAACCGACTGTTGGGGCGAGCGCTAGTCGAGAACAGCAGCAGCGCCTCTGAAGGCCCCGGGACTGGCACACGAGGGGGGCTGGTGGCCAGCACCACGCCTGGCCGCCTTTGTCTCCCCAGTGGCGATGTTTACTACACACCTCTATACCAGGTATTCATCAGAAGCTGAGTCGACCTCGGGTATGCCCACAAACTAATTAACAAAGACAAAGATCCTCCGTATATCCTTGGCAGACTGTTGGGCAAGTGCTGTTAGCGAGCGGCACCTCTGAAGGCCGGCACTGTGGCACACGAGGGGTGGGTGGCCAGCACCACGCCCGGCCATCTTTGCCTCCCCAGTGGCGATGTTTACTACACACGGGTCACCAAGTACTAATTTGAGGCTGAGTCGACCTAAAGGAGGCCCAGGACCGGTTCAGATAATCGTGGCTGGTGTTGGCCGTGAGCGCAGCGCCAACCGCTGCGCCACCGCTCTCCCCGGCACTCATTAACACAGGCGCACGATGACCGACACCGCAACCTCGGCCGCCCTTCGGCACCGAGTGGCGGTGACGTCTCCACGTTTCCTGGTGATCTTACACGCATGTAGACATGTAGGTTCAGCTTCTTTCGCACCGTGCGTACGTGATGTCGTCACTTGTGAGCCAATCAGGTGCGACGACCAGAGGGGGGCATTGGGGGTTAATGTGTTCATATAGATTACAATTGGAATATATTGTTGCATGGGGTTTTCACGGTTAATCAACATATGTAATGTACGTTATGTATGTACATCATGTATGTACATTATGTCTATACATTATGTATGTACAGTGAGTGAAAAAAGTTTTTGATCCCCTGCTGATTTTGTACGTTTGCCCACTGACAAAGAAATGATCAGTCTATAATTTTAATGGCAGGTTTATTTGAACAGTGAGAGACAGAATAACAACAACAAAATCCAGAAAAACGCATGTCAAAAATGTTATAAATTGATTTGCATTTTAATGAGGGAAATAAGTATTTGACCCCTCTGCAAAACATGACTTAGTACTTGGTGGCAAACCCCTTGTTGGCAATCACAGAGGTCAGCCGTTTCTTGTAGTTGGCCACCAGGTTTGCACACATCTCAGGAGGGATTTTGTCCCACTCCTCTTTGCAGATCTTCTCCAAGTCATTAAGGTTTCGAGGCTGACGTTTGGCAACTCGAACCTTCAGCTCCCTCCACAGGTTTTCTATGGGATTAAGGTCTGGAGACTGGCTAGGCCACTCCAGGACCTTAATTTGCTTCTTCTTGAGCCACTCCTTTGTTGCCTTGGCCTTGTGTTTTGGGTCATTGTCATGCTGGAATACTCATCCACGACCCATTTTCAATGCCCTGGCTGAGGGAAGGAGGTTCTCACCCAAGATTTGACGGTACATGGCCCCGTCCATCGTACCTTTGATGCGGTGAAGTTGTCCTGTCCCCTTAGCAGAAAAATACCCCCAAAGCATAATGTTTCCACCTCCATGTTTGACGGTGGGGATGGTGTTCTTGGGGTCATAGGCAGCATTCCTCCTCCTCCAAACACGCGGAGTGGAGTTAATGCCAAAGAGCTCCATTTTGATCTCATCTGACCACAACACTTTCACTCAGTTGTCCTCTGAATCATTCAGATGTTCATTTGCAAACTTCAGACGGGCATGTATATGTGCTTTCTTGAGCAGGGGGACCTTACGGGCGCTGCAGGATTTCAGTCCTTCACGGCGTAGTGTGTTACCAACTGTTTACTTGGTGACTATGGTCCCAGCTGCCTTGAGATCACTGACAAGATCCTCCCGTGTAGTTCTGGGCTGATTCCTCACCGTTCTCATGATCATTGCAACTCCACGAGGTGAGATCTTGCATGGCGCCCCAGGCCGAGGGAGATTGACAGTTCTTTTGTGTTTCTTCCATTTGCGAATAATCGCACCAATTGTTGTCACCTTCTCACCAAGCTGCTTGGCGATGGTCTTGTAGCCCATTCCAGCCTTGTGTAGGTCTACAATCTTGTCCCTGACATCCTTGGAGAGCTCTTTGGTCTTGGCCATGGTGGAGAGTTTGGAATCTGATTGATTGATTGATTGCTTCTGTGAACAGGTGTCTTTTATACAGGTAACAAGTTGAGATTAGGAGCACTCCCTTTAAGAGTGTGCTCCTAATCTCAGCTCGTTACCTGTATAAAAACACCTGGGAGCCAGAAATCTTTCTGATTGAGAGGGGGTCAAATACTTATTTCCCTCATTAAAATGCAAATCAATTTATAAAAATGTTGACATGCGTTTTTCTGGATTTTGTTGTTGTTATTCTGTCTCTCACTGTTCAAATAAACCTACCATTAAAATTATAGACTGATCATTTCTTTGTCAGTGGGCAAACGTACAAAATCAGCAGGGGATCAAATAATTTTTTCCCTCACTGTACCTTATGTATGTACATTCTGCCGTTTTTGGGTCCGTAAATTGCAATACAACAGACTCTCCATTATCCGTGTGCGGTTAATCCGATTTGTGGATTAATCGTGCACCTGAGATTTTGACATCAATTAACAACTCATGGATTTTCCCTTAAGCCCAAATTAATATTCTAAAAGCAGTTATACATCATCCATTCATTCGTTTCTGAGTCCGCTTGTCCTGGTGAGGGTCGCAGTGGCAGCATGTTTAGTAGGATGGTCCAGACCTCCCTTTCCCTGGCGACAGACTCCAGCCCTTCCTGGGGAATTCCCAGGTGTTCTCAGGCCAGCCGAGCGACATAATTCCGCCAGCCTGGCCTGGGCCGGCCCTGGGGTCTTCGCCCAGTGGGACATGCTGCCCGATAGAGTTCCAGGGGGAGTCAACCGGGGGGCATCCTTACCAGGTGCCTGAACCACCTCAACTGGCTCCTCTCGATCCGAAGGAGCAGTGGCTTGACTGTGAGGGTCTCCCAGATTAACGACCTCACCCAATCACGTCTCGTCGACCCCTCCTAAGGTGTGGAATGGTTTGCCAGAACATCTTTGATGCTGCCCGGTAGTCCCTCTCCAAACTCATCCAATGCCCGGGCTTTTGCTTCAGCGACTGCTATTGCTGCCACCCTCTTGGCAAGCTGGTACTTCTCAATCAAGATGGGAGACCTTTTTCCGAGCAAAGCTACGAAAGCCTCCTTCAGCGTGACAGCTTCCCTCACCACTGGTGTCCACTAGCGGGTCCTAGGGTTGCCGCCATGACAGGCACCAACTGCCTTCAGGCCACAGCTTTTCACAGCTGCATAAACAATCGAGGTCCTGAACATTGTCCACTCGGACTCAATGTCCACGACCTCGCCTGGAGTGTTTTCCCGGAGGTGGAAGTTGAAATATTTCTGCACTGGGTCTCCCTTTGATGCTGCTAATCCTGCATAATCAATGGGCATAATATGACTTTGAAAACCCCCCGCCCACCTCCTACGCATTTCACAAGTAGCACTAGTCGCATTCCTGTATTTCGCATAAATATGCTAAATTCCTCTTCATATGCAAATCCTTTTGTCAATGCGCTCTTCCTCCTCCCTCCCAGCTTAAATAGACGCTCCAAGCCTAGGACGTGTCATTCAGACTCTGTCTTATCGACAGACATGTTCTTCACCTGAGAACGGCTGCTTGCGTTGTGGCCGAAACGTCGTGATAATTATTTTATTATGTTTTATTTTTATCATTTTATTACTTCCCTTCTACGTGACTTTACCGAAAGAACCAAGAAAATGACCTCTACAGTTTGAGAGGTCCAACTCAAGGCCCTCCACCATCAAAGTCACAGTCTGCTAAACTTTTACCAGTGTGGCTCTCGATTGGCTCAAAGCCCAGGAATTGCTCCACCACATTCCCGCTGCTGTTAACAAACCGGAATATGAACGTCAGTTGGTCCACATGTGACAGGTCTGGGGTGGAATCATCTGCTATTGTTTGGCGAGTTTTCTGACCCATTAGCTCAATGAGTTATTCACATATTGTCGATGATAAATAGGACACTGTGCCTCTTACTTTTCCACCAAACTATTTAATATGTTCAGCTAAGAATGGGTCAAACTATGATAGCAATTATAGGATTCCAAGGAAATTACCGTTATGGGTTGACCCAAACCGTTCATCATGAGTACACTGTCTAGAAACATTCTGCCAATTCGGCAATATACAGTTCAGAAGTTCATTGTTGAAACTTCTCGTCTTTCCGCCATGTCGGGATAAAGCTGCGTCTATTTCACTGCGGTTCTGGAAGGGGACTGCTCCTTTTTCAATAAGCACCAACTTAACAATGCCACTGGAAGTGCTTTGCCATGATGCAGGGTCAGTGACCTCACAGCATCAGGAATGGCTTGGTTGCTGATTTTATTCTTGTGAACTGCACAACTGTTCCTGAGTAGGAAATGATGGTTCTTGTATACCATTAGCTGTTAAAGGTTCGCCTTCAAAGGGTGCCTTTGGGGGAGTGATAACATTACTGGAAACTGAACTAGTGCTAGTCCCTTCTTCACAGCTGACAATAGTGCTGCTGTCATCATCATTACTATCAGAGGGTTTTTAAAGAAGTTGGCGATGAGTGGAACACTTTGAAGCAAAACTGCCTCTCTTGCCTCCTTATCTTTTTTGGCTTTCCTTTTGGAAGCACCACTATTCCAACGTTTGTGGTCCATATTTCAGAACTAGTATTCTATTTATATGAATATATTGATAGCATATCTCAATACTTATGTAAAGACTGTGTCAGTAAGTCTCGAGGTGAAGACAGGGTGTCAGCGAGGCTGGATGCAAAGAGAAGGCGCCAGCAAGTCTGGAGGGTCTTGGTTGCGAAATTCCCCAGAGTGTCCAAAAGAGACAGCCGGGGAAATTCCCCCGGAGAATCCACGAGGATAAAAGCAGGGCAAGAAGGGATGTTCGGGGCTGTGGAGAGGGACTCAGGCCATCGTCGCTGTTTTCACGTCGTCGCGGTTTGCTCGGTCATAAGCTGTGTGTGTACATTGAACTTCTTTCGTACTGTACGTAGCCAATCGTGCTGATCTGTGGGTCTCTATTGGTGTTTCTATGGGCCTGGATGTTTGTGGGTCTCTGTATGTACGGTGAACTTCTTTCACACAGTACGTAGCTAACCATGCTAATTGGAGATGCGGGGGAATGACAACAAACTGAACACAACAAGCAGCTCTGAAGAAATTTGTTTGCGATCGAGGTGATGATTTTGCATCATAGCTGCCTGTGGCTTTGTGAGCGAAAAACATTCCAGACGGCCGCAGTGACCAGTATCTTTGTTCGATGGCCCAGCCAGTTGGTGCCACTCGCCCTCAATCGGGCGTCGTGCCCAGGCTCACCTCGCCTCGCCTTTGCAACAAACCCCGAGCGAGCGTTGGGGCTGCCCACCAATCATGGCGCTTAGCTACGACGACGATTGCACTACACCAGCCCCCCCCCCACTCCACAGACACACGCGCACACAAAGGCCAAGTGCTGTTAGCGAGCACCTATGAAGGCCGGTACGGCACACGAGGGGGCAGGTGGCCAACACCACATCCGGCCGCCTTTGTCTCCCCAGTGGCGATGTTTACACACCACACCTGGTACTCGCGTTGGCCGTGAGCAAGAATCGGGTCGCCGCTTTCATAGCGCAGCGCAGCGCTAACCACTACGCTTCCCCTCCCCACACAACAACCGCCATTCCCCACTAAGTGGCGGTGACGTCACCACGACGCTTGTGCCAGGCTATGTGCACCTTGAGGCCACGTGAAGTGTCGAACGCCCGCTGGCAGGAGGTCACAGGGCAGACCCAGGTGCCACGGGTCGACTGACTGAGATGACTGGCTGATGCACCACCTGTGCCCCCTACTGTGCCAACTTGCTGTGAGCGTCGCTCCTCCGCCCTCCGTTGTTGTTCTCTTTCTCTCGCCCGTGCTTTGCCCGTTAAGCCCCCTCGATCCGGCCGAACAAAAGCTGTTTAGGCATGCGGTGACTTGGCATGCGGGCTACATGGCCCAGCCAACGCAGCCTCCCCACACACTCACACTTTAACACACACACGCACTCACTCCCAGCGCGAGACAGACTCATTACCATCTCGCGGAGGATTGCTCAGCTGAACAAAGCAGTTCAACGGTTCAGTTTGCAATTGCGAGTTCGCGTTTTAAGTCAGTAATTTTTTTTATATTTCATGGAAGCTGGTTCGTAAGTACGGGTGTTCGTAAGTGGGACTTTGTAAGTCGCGGGCTGACTGTATTCACCCATAGTGTTTAGATCTGGGTTCAGAGTAGATTCGTTGTCATTGGAAGTGGCTGCTTGCGTTGCCAGTGAAGGTCATCCGCATAGCAAAATTTGCATCAGCCGGTTGGTGGCATGTTACTGGTGCAGACATTGAAGAGCATTGGCATTAACCTTGCGGCAATCCATGGTTGAGGAACTGGGGTTAACTGACTTTGTTGCCCATATCGACACGCAGTCGCCTGTTGCTCAGCATCGTGACACGTGAGAGGCGTATTGTGTCGAGGTCAGGAATGGTTCTTGCAAGATTCAACATCAAGCCCTTAACCCAGACTGCCATAGGCTGATGACAAGTCCATAAAGGCTGTGCCGGTATGGGATTTCTTCAAGAATCCAGCCTCGATGTGCAATGAGCCAAAACTTGGTCACAGCAGCTGCTGCGTTGAGGCCGGAATCACTGCACTGGTTCTTCAGGGATCACCGACTTGACGAGGGGGCCGATTCTCCAGAGGATGTTGCGTTCCAGGAGTTTAAAGGTCGTGCACAGGAGCGATATCGGCCTGTAGCTTCCCGGGTCATCGGTTGGCTTGCCCGGTTTGAGTATTGCAATGACCGTCGCCTCCCGCCATTATGTTGCATCCAGTTTTCATGGGTTTTGTGTCCAGGTTTGCCAGCCATTGGCATCCCTTCTAGAGGGATACCACCTTTGCCGGCAGCCTTGCTTTTCTTCATTTCAGCCACACCCTCCCTCACTCCCTCTGTGCTGATGGCGGTGGACGCATTGAGAAGAGATATTGAGGCCATTGTTTGGTCTAATTGGCAATGGATCTCTCAATGTGTTTGTGGAGCGGTCGTTTTGTGTTCTCAACTCTTTTGGAGGCTATAAAGTTGGGCAGGACTCTTGCGGACTGGTGTTCTCCATTGGGTTAGCAGCACCCAAATGTCGTAGCAGGGCCCAGGCACGCTGACTGGAGTGCGTGAAGTCCTGGGCCTTCAACGCACTCAGTCCACAGCTTTGTCACGTGAATAAAACATGCCAATTCATTACTAGTTCAGCACATAGGTGTATCGGAGAGTAAACCCACAACATTTACAATTCGAGAACGATGTTTCGCCAGCAACTACGACCAGCATCATCAGGTGACAGCCAGAGTTGTGGAAAAATCTTCCTGTTTCTGTCTGAAATAGAGGAGGGACAAATGTGATGTCGTCACTTGTGAGCCAATCAGGTGCGAGGACCAGAGAGGGGGGGGGTAATGTTTACTACGATATCTACCCAAGAATGTCAGTGTGCAACACGCATGACGTCACTCCACATGGACCAGCCCCTCATTAATAATCATGAGCAGGTGACGTCACTTTACATTTACGAGCCCCCCTCATGAATAATCATAAACAGGTGACGTCCTCCTCCCCCTCCTCAGGGTCAACTTACAACCCTCACTACAAAGGCAGAACCCTCACGTCACGCGATCTCCGTCACGCTGTTGAGACAGCGAAATAAAAAGGACGTCATGATGAAAAAGGGATTATAACCTATAAATGAAATAGGTCTGTGTCACGGCGGCCTTACAAATTGCACACGAATTGATGCAATGAATATATCACGTCGCTGGTCTGCTTTTCGCTTGCAAGTTTCAGATTTACTGCAATACACCCGTCCTTGGACGGACAAAAGGCGAGTATGCATATAAATGACAACGGGTATCTATTATTGGTTGGGTTATTCACAGTTAATCAACATACACGAACGAATGCACGATGCACTTGCATTATGCATGCACATCCTGACGTGCAATATGAAAAATACAACAACGTGCAGGCAAACGCTTGGATGACCTGCATAGCTTAAAATTCCCACTTGGGGAAGGTTATGCGCACAATGGAGTTGCCAGCAAGGACACCAAAGACAGTCAAGCCCATTCCTGTCGATTGTTGTCTGGAATATGCTCACCACGAATGGGACAGGATACCGAGATTTCATCGTAAACCAACTGGGCTGAATATAATATCGTAGTCGCCAGTATTACTGAGGCCAGGCTCACGGCTATGTGATGAAGCCAACATTGACTGCGCAAACATCCTGGATTCCGAAATGTTGTCACTCATCATCAGCATGCCTCTCAACAAATCGCATGTATAGTAGACATCCCCGTTTTACCACGAATCTTACTGGCCAGGATGCAACATTGGCGTGAACATCTGTTGGTCGTTGTATATAAACCAACTTAAAAGTTAAGCCCTGATGAAAAAGACTACTTCTATGATGATTCAGTGGCTCGCTACTTTCTATCCCAAGGCAATGACACAATCATGATCTGTGGATATTTACAGGCACTCACCGCAACGGCTTCAAATCTGTCATAGGGCATTTTGATTCCCAACGACAACACTGCCAGACTTCTGTCCTGATAATCCGAGGTATCGTGAGACTAAATATCCACTGACCAACTTGGATCTCAAAACAATGGCCACACAACTAAATCAATATATCATATCCTTTCCAAGGACAGGACCACCTTTAAGTCATACTGGGTTTCAGTGGAGCAGAGGCACCGGCTAACACTGACCACTGCCTGGTTGTCGCACGAGTTGCTCTCGGCTTCCCAATACCAATGAATTCTTCAGCCATTAAGCGGTGCGATGTCCAAAGACTCGGGGACAGCCAATTTCCTGGCTAGTAGATTCTCTCCAGGGCAGTTGAGTCTCACTTGACAGCATTCACCATCTCACCAGAAGACATTGATGTCGAATGTGTTTAGCCCCAGGTACGAGACTCCATTACACTGGCTGCTGAGGCTACAGTAGGCCTCTGAAAGCCTTTTCGTAACCCCTGGCTATCTGATTAGACCTTCCAGGTTATGAAACAGAAGGCAGCTGCACGGCAGACTGATGAACACCAAGGAACATCGCAGGTTTCAGGACATTTTCAGAGCTCAAGCAAAAGCTGACCAAGAAGTGTAGCCGAACTCCGTGGCTGATGAAGTTGAGTTAGGGACTGTCACACAACGACTTGAGGACAGCTTTTTCCGTCATCAAACGTCTCGGACACCGCCATGGCTCGTGACACCAAATCAGATGGCTATCCTTGCTCATCATTGGAGGAAGTCCTCATAAGATGGACTGAGCATTACGCAACACCACAGAACATCCACCATCCGCCGCATGGCTCACAGGGCGATACCAAATAAATGAAACTTGAAACTTGAAACCAGCAGATGCAAGTGTTGTATATAATAGCGCCGGCTGGTGGACAGCGGCGGCAACTGTGGTGGACAGATGGTGCACATGCCGGTGAGGGTGAGCACGGTGTGTTGGCAGAGGGGAGGAACGAGGGTAAGGGTCATGGAGGACCCCAGCTGGAGGCCCCTGGAACCTGCTCGCAAGTTCGAGAAGGGAGGCGCGGTCAGGGAGGAGCCAGGCCACGCTGGGAGCATAAAAGGAGCCCAGAGCGGGAGCTCGAGGCTGCTGGTTCTGAGAATGGACTTGTCTCATCGTTGCTGTCATCTCGCCGCCATTGACGCTAAACGTCTCTGCTACGAAGGAGAGTAGTTGGCTATCTAAGTCAACGCCGTCAGTGTTAGACGGCTCGTGTTATGTACAGGCTAGGCTGAGCTCCTGTGGAGGGTGTGCGAACGAGACCGTGACAGTTGTTAATAAAGAAAGTGCCTCCTATAAACTCTGTCTGAATCATTGACGCTACATATGTCCCGAATTTTTAGACACTGCAACTGCAAACAATGCTGACACCGACTGTCAAACCAACACAGACCCTTTATCATACATCAGAGCAAATTCAGTATTGCCATCATGAAACTTAAAAACAGCAAAGCAGCTGGGCTAAATGGGGTTTCTCCAGAACTGTTGAAAAACACCACCGCCCACAGCAATCAGGATTCACAGCTGGTCGATCTACAATGGATGCTGTGCTTGCACTCCGCCTACTTGCAGAACTGCACCGTGATTTCGATTGCCCATTGCATGTCGCTTAAGATTGATTTGAAGGGGGCTTTTGACTCTGTGGATCGATCGGCTTTCTGGTCTCTGCCTTCGGAGGGATTGGGGTCCCTGACATCCTGCTGGTCTCTTGTGAAAGATCTGCATGCCGGCACGAGCACAAGAGTTCATGTCGGGTCCGACATTCGCCATGATTCGAGGCCACATCTGGAGAACGCCAAGGATGCGTCCTCGCACCGGTGCTGTCGGGCGATCAACGGCATCTCTGAAAACGAGACCCACGACCTCGGAGTCAGGATTGGCCAGCAACCACTTCGCTGACCTCGGCTACGCTGATGATGATGCAGCTTCGTTTGTTGAGAAGCCTGAAACATTCACACAGCAGTCGTTTCCACAACGATGCAAGAAAATTGTGACGAAATGTTTCCATGGCAGAACTGGGCCTTCGGACCCTCCAGAAGCTCCCTGCGCATACAACAGCGACGCTATCGAAGCAGTGGAGGAATTTAATCTGCCTGGAATCTGCACAGACCACTGATTGACGATTTAGACCCTGATGTCATGTGCGGATCGGCGTGGCTTCAGGAATAATGAACGGTCTGAACCGCATTTGGTCCCAGAAACATTTAAGTCTGGACATTAAATTGAGAGTTCTACCAGGACTGTGTTTCATCAGTTTTGTTGTTGTGCGGTGCGGAGGCCTGGAAATCGCTTCAAGCTGAATTGGATCAGCTGCCAGTCCTTCTACAGACGATGTCCAAAGACGGCTGCTTGGCAATACGATGGTTCATCTTCGTGAGAAATCTCACCGTTGCATCTGCAAGCGGTCTGCTGGCGATCAAGAGCTCAGTTCGAGAGGAGACGGCCCTGTGGTGTTACACCCCCGTCGTGATGCGCAAACTCCAGCAGCAAATTGCGCAACTTCAGTTGGCGGTCGACGTTCAAAGTGAGGACTGCAACCACTCAAAGAACTGGTACCACCCCCATGGTACCATCTCCATGGTACCACCCCCATGGTACCACCCCCATGGTACCACCCCCACGGTACCACCCCCTCCATTATCCGTGGGTCAAACAAATCATTCAAGACACGGCAGTAACAGCAGTTCATTTGAATGCTGCCGAAAGAGGTCACGCGTTTGGCGCAACGGTCCCTCGCTGACTCTGCGTGATTAATTAATTAATTAATTTTCCCAGCTCATCATTATATCTTGCGCGTTATTGTTTGGCATGGTTCGTGTTGTTGTTGTTGCTTCTGGGGACCGAGAGATCGACGATCGACGTCCGGTCGCCCCGCGTTGACGGCATTCGTCACGACTTCTCACTCAACAGAGAACGCCGCCCATCTTCTGCTGCGACCGCTACTCAAGCGTTGCTGCTGATTCCGCAGGAACCCCGAGACACAGAGAGGAGGGGAGGCTGGGGAGGAGGGGAGGTCAGTTTCCTGCCTCTGCCAAATGGGGTTGGCTGGGAAATGTCTTAGACGCCTGTCGCCCCTAGGGCCTCTGGCAGAAGCTTGTTCTTTTCTTTCAGACTTGTTGGCGATTGAGTTGATGGTGGAGGGGGTCACCAGCCCCTGGCACACGTCCAGAGCCCCTGTTGGTCACTGTGGCGGCTGTGAGCGCCCGTGAGGGAAACCGCCGATTGGCATCGGCTTTCGCCCCAATGGCACTGCTCACCGCCACCACGGTATTAGCGACCGGCAACCACAACAACCACGGTGGAATGATACCCTGGTGGTCCCCATTTTTTTAAGAAGGGGGTGGCACTGATTGTAACAACTGCCGGGGCATCTCCCTCCTACGTGCGAGGCCGGGAAAAGTCCTGGCAAGGGTTATTCAACATCGCCCCCTTGTTAAGCAGTGTGCCGAGGAGAGGCTTGCAGAGTCCCACATATTGTTTCAGGCCGGGGCAGTCCTGCACAGGCGCCATATGCTCTGTTTGTAATTACCAAAGCTGCATGCTTGTAATCACCAACACATTATTCCAGCATTGGCGCATCTGTAGTGGTGGTGTTGACGTGCGCCGACAGTGATGGATCACGCGGCGGCACGGGGTGCGGGGTTGGGCACGCGTTGGGGGCGTGGTGTGGACGCGCGCGCCGGGAGTGAGAGATCACGGGGTGGCGCGGCGTGAGTGGTGAGGCGCGCTGACACTGTGGGAAAACAGGATCGTAGCCAGCGCCCGGTGATTGGTCAAATGGGATGAGTGCTCTCAGCGACGTCCGCAGGGAGTGTATAAAGGGTGACGCGCGAGAGCACTCGGGGTTGTTGTTAACCAGTTGAAGATCGAAGACGGAGGGAAGAGGTAGTGCCCTGAGACCCCTAGTCCCGCTGTCCTTGTTGGGACCGGGGCCCTGTGTGGCTCGGAGGCGAGACTGTGGGACCCGTGGTCCGACGCCCATGTGACTCGGGACTGTGGGACTCAGGGTCGAGAGGAACACCCCGGCTGGGTGTGTTCCGAGAGGCTACGGGGCGTAAGAGCCCGTGTTCGAGTAGCTCAGTGGGTGTTAGTCACCCGAGTAGCTAAGTGGGTGTTGGTCACCCGAGTAGCTCAGTGGGTGTTAGTCACCCGAGTAGCTAAGTGGGTGTTGGTCACCCGAGTAGCTCAGTGGGTGTTAGTCACCCGAGTAGCTAAGTGGGTGTTAGTCACCCGAGTAACTAAGTGGGTGTTAGTCACCCGAGTAACCAAGTGGGTGTTAGTCACCCGAGTAACCAAGTGGGTGTTAGTCACCCGAGATACTACAGTGGGTGTTAGTCACCTGTGAAACGAAGTTGGTGAAATAAAGAGTGTGCTACCCGTGAAGTTGTCTCCCGCCGAGTTACTACATTACAACTGGCGTCAGAAGTAAACCTGTCTTCAAGAAGAATGGATACTAGGAAGACTACCCGTACCCACGAGCGAGATCGGGAAGACGACGGCGTACCGGAGACACCAACCTCGGGAGGAGAGGACGAGGAGTTGCCGCCGATGCAGCACTTCGCGGCGATGGCCGACGCTCCGCTCGCCTCCGACACCAGCCTGCAGGACGCACACTCCCGCCTGGCGGAGTTGCTGCTCGCCGCTGCTGCTGTTTTGGCGGAGATCTCCGGTCTAGCGGGCGGAGGGACGGCTGCGGGGTTGGAGGAGGCGGCGCGGCTGGAGGGATCCCGCCAGAAGGCGCTTCGCGCCAAAAGTTTTGAAGTTGGCGCCGTTTTTGAGGGTCCGCCATTAATTGGCGGGAAGCGCGGACACCACGTGGGCGGAGAGCTCCACTCGGAGCGGCCCGCGTCATCGGCGCGCGCCGGAGCCCTCCATTATGCGCCTGCAGACGGAGCCAACATTTTCTACAACCACAGCGGCGCGCGGGAAAATCGTTTCGACAACGACGACGACCGGGTCCTCCAGCAACGATTGCCCGCGCTGTCGGCGTTCAAGGCAGACGGGGGCGACTGGGGAGCCTTCCAATGAAGGTTCCTCGCACATCAAGAAATGTCGGGGTGGTCCGACACCACTGCCCTGCGCGCGCTGCCGGCGATGCTCGACGACGACGCGCTTGCGGCCTTCACATCGGCCCCTAGGTCGTCCCGCTCAACGCTCCAGGCCGCGCTACACCTAATGGCTAAAGTGTTCGGGCCGCCCTCGACCTGTCGCCACCAGTTCTACGATCGGCGAAAGGTGGTTGGAGAAACAACGCTCGCCTATCGCACGGCGCTGCTCGCCCTGGCGGACGCAGCTTTTCCCCGCATGGACAAGGAGGGGAAGGACGCCATGGTGACGGAGCAGCTGTTGGCATTGGCTCACGGCTTGGGAGTCCCCATCAATGTGGCGGACGAAATGGACATCTGCTCCCTGGGGATTGCCACGAGTATTCACGCATACGAGGTCCTCAAGCGCAAGCCAACGGTCATCTGCGCATCGGCGGGGAACGGGGCAGTGGCTGCCACGGTCGCCGAGCCTCAGCCTGCTGCAGCTCGGGAGGAGGCCTTCACTGTATCGAGACCGGGGGAGTGGAGAACGGGAGGTCGTTCGCCTACACGTTCATCCCGCAAGCTGGAGCAACCGAAACCTACGACGTCCCTCGTCGTCTGCTACAACTGCGGCCTTCGGGGTCACGTCGCAGCCGGGTGCCGGGCTCCGCGTCAGCACGCCACGGGACCACGTCCGGACGACGACCGGGGCCACAAGTCATCACAACTAAACCCGGCAAGTCGCGGCACCTCACGCGCTCGGTCCCCATACACGGCACGTTTGGGTCGCCGCTTGGCGGTGCGGGGACCGCATAAAGGTACCGGGGGTTCGGTTCGGCGAGGGGGGTTCGTACACGGCCCGGAAGCAGTCGAATGGTCCGAATTGGCCCACAGGATGGTGGCTGCGTCGGCCGGGTCGTCCGTGGTAACAGGGTTTATTGACGGGGTTGAGGTCCGGGTGCTTGTGGACACGGGTGCGTCGGCCACTATCATTTCGGACCTTATTTATAACATTCTTCCCGTCCAATGTCGACCCCTTCTGCCGGTGGACGTACCATTTTACGCGGCGAACGGGGGATCCTTGGGAATCATCGGCCAGATTCGGGCGACTATTTGTATTGGCGATATCAAATTGGCGGGTCCTATTTTTGTATCATCATCGCTGGCCGTTCCTTGTTTGCTAGGTACGGACTTTCTGTCCAAAATGCCCATCAAAATTCTCATAGATCAAGCCTGCATTGAGCTTCCATCGGGACGGCGGGTTGCGTTTTTGACGAGCCCTACTAAAATACGCACGGTTTGTGCGACGGTGCAGGCGCTGGCAACTCAGACTGTACGGGTGCCCCCGGGATCGCAAATGTTGGTACCCCTTCGGTTGAGAAAACCCCTCGGGGTGGATGCGGGGGCACAGGGAGTTTTGTTGGGGCCGTCTAACAGAGCAAAAGGGGGCCTCGACTTGGCGGTAGCTCAGACCATGGTGAGGGGGGACAGTGAGCCGTTCGTTATGGTCCTGAATACGGGGTCGCGGCCGGCCGTAATTACACAGGGAACGGTGCTGGCTCACGCCGCGCCGCTACCCGTCGAGGAACAGCTCGTTGCTCACGCGGGATTGAGTGCCGAGACGCATCCTCAAAGTAAGGAGGGGACAGAGTGGGTGGACTCGTTGTGTGCCGGGTCTAGTAACCTGTCCAGTGTGCAGTTGGGAGCATTGAGGGGCTTGCTACTCGAGTTTGCTGACGTGTTTAGCAGTCACAAGTACGATATTGGCTGCACAGACCTGTTGCGCCACCACATAGCTACGGGGGACGCGGCTCCTATTCGACAGAATCCCTTCCGGCTCAGCCCAGCCGAGAAGGAGCATGTGCAGTCGGCGGTTAATGACATGTTGGCGGCCGACATCATTTCGCCCTCTTCCAGTCCGTGGGGTGCTCCTATCGTCCTAGTTAAAAAACAGGACGGGTCCTTGCGGTTCTGTGTCGATTTCCGCCGCCTAAACAAAATCTCTATGGCCGATGCGTATCCGCTCCCCAGGATGGATGAGTCGCTGGATGCCTTGGCGGGAGCACAGTTTTTTTCGACGCTCGATCTGCTTTCGGGATTTTGGCAATTGCCCCTCGATGACGAGTCGAAACCAAAAACCGCTTTCCGGACACCGGGAGGCCTATTTGAATTCAACCGATTGCCCATGGGCTTACATTCCGCTCCCGCCACGTTCCAGAGGCTCATGGAATTGGTTTTGTCAGGCCTCCAATGGGACACCTGTTTGATTTACCTCGATGATATCATCGTTTTCAGCCGGACTTTTGAGGAGCACCTCCAGCGACTGAGAGCGGTGTTCCTCAGGATGCGTTCCGCTAAGCTTAAATTTAAACCGGCTAAATGTTTTCTGCTTCGGGAATCGGTCAGGTACTTGGGCCATATCGTTAGTCGTTCAGGGATCTCGACAGACCCTGCTAAGACGCAATGCGTCAGCTCATGGCCAACGCCAACCTCGGTCACTGAAGTCCGCAGCTTCATAGGATTCGCCTCCTATTACCGGCGTTTTGTCAAGCAGTTTGCCACCATAGCCAGGCCCCTGCACGCTTTGACGACTAAAGGTGTGCGGTTTCACTGGGGGCCGGAAGAGGAGGCTGCGTTCTGCTCCCTTCGTGACACCTTGGTGCAGGCTCCCCCCTTGTGTTACCCCGATTTCACGCAACCGTTTTTACTCGACACGGATGCCAGTAACACGGGTATCGGGGGAGTGCTCTCACAGGTGGTCGGGGGGGTTGAACGGGTGGTCGCCTACGGTAGCAGGGTTCTGTCCCCTGCGGAACAACGCTACTGTGTGACACGTCGTGAATTGCTGGCGATTGTGTTTTTTATACAGCAATTCAGGCTGTATCTTTACGGCCGTCATTTTACGGTTTGTACGGACCATGCGGCTCTCCAGTACGCTATGCCGGTGGCGCAGCCATCCGGCCAATTGTCCCGTTGGTTGGAGGTCCTTCAGGACTACCAATTCACGACGATTTACCGCAAGGGATTGCGCCACTCGAACGCGGATGCCTTGTCGCGGTTGCCGCCGCGCACGGAATGTGCATGTCTGCTGGGATCGGCGCGGTGTAAACCCCCTGTCGCCGTCCCCGCGGAAGTTGTGCTTGCCGCCACTGATACTACGGGGGTCGACGCTCCCACGGGGAGGGACTCGCTGTTAGCGTTGCCTCTCATCGAGTGGGGCCGTCTCCAAATGGCCGACATCTCCCTACTCACGCTACGTCGGAAGGTTGACGCTCCCGAGGGGGTGGAAACGCGGGTCGGTTCCTGGGTGTGCAGACAGGGCCTCTTGATGAAGTGGGACAACATGTCCCGGCGTCACGCGCTCGTTGTGCCATTTGCTATGCGGGGTAGGCTCGTTCTGGCTGCTCATGAGCGACTCATGCATTTGGGGTTTCACAAAACGCTCGCCCTAATCCAGCGAGACTATTATTGGCCGGGGATGGGCAACGACGTGGCGAACATTCTTAAGGGATGTGTGAGGTGCGCTCAAAGGAAGCCGCCACCAGTAGCGGCTAACCCACCGCTGCAATCCATTCAGGTTTCGCGCACAAACGAATTGGTTGCGTTAGACATCTTGGGGCCCTTTCCTACTACACCTAGGGGAAATAAGTTCCTACTGGTTGGCGTAGAGTATTTCACCCGCTGGCCCATGGCATGGCCACTCGCCAACCAGTCGGCTGCGGCAGTGGCGGACGCCTTTGTCCAAGGTTATGTTTTGGACAAGGGCGCCCCTGAACGCTTGCTGACGGACCAAGGGAAGAATTTTTCGAGCGTTTTGTTGCGCGAGGTGTGCGACCTGTTGGGTACAAAGAAAGTGCGTACCTCCCCGTACCACCCGCAGACTGACGGAATCGTTTAACGTCTGAACAGGACGATTACGTCTATGCTGTGCCAACAGGTCTGCGACGATCAGGTTGATTGGGACTTACAGGTACCGGGGGTGCTCGCGGCCTATCGAATGGCCCCTCATGCGGCGACGGGGTTTTCCCCATTTTTTCTTATGTATGGGCGGGAGGCCGATCCGGCCATGGACGTCCAACTGGGGATTTCCCAGCCACGTGCAAAATCTAAATTGGCAGACCACATCAAGTTTAATATCGCCAAATTGGCTGAAGCGCGAGAGGCTGCGAGATTGAATTCGCAGTCTCGGCAGATCGCGAACGAGAGATTGCATGGACGGAGGGTGCATACGCACGATTGGAAACCAGGCGATAAGGCCTGGCTGCATTGTCCACATGCACCGTTGGCTACGTCCCCCAAATTGTTGAGACCATGGAGGGGACCGGTGGAAATTGTGCGGGTTGCACGACCCCAGAGTATACAGATTAAATGGGAAAAACGCCGTTGGTACGTGCACCCCTCCCGACTGAAACTCTACGCGGCACCGCGTGACCCCGTTTTGTGCTGTAACGACCGAGCGTGTGATGTGACCGTCGACTCGGGGAGGGATGTGTCGCAGGCTGATCCTCACGTGTCTCCACCTGACCCACCCCCAGGTGTCTCGGGCCTGACGGCAGTTGACCGTCGGGAACCGGAACCCCGCGGCACGCGCGGATCCCCGATGCCTGGCCCGTGCCTTCCTGAACTGCCGGCACCACCGGACGGTCAACCGCGTCTGGTGCCGTACGACGGAACGGCAAGGCGGACTCGGACTAGGACACAACACTTTTCATGACAAGAAAAATTTTTTTTTAATACAATTTTTAAACCCGGGCTCACCGCCGTGTTCCCCCTCTGCCGGGGTAATGTCCCGTTCAAGGGACGCTCGGGAAGAATGGGACGCTGCACGAGTCAGAAGAAAGAAAAAAATATATATATATTTCTTTGCATACACATTTATTGTTGTCACTCGCCGGATTGTAAATATTGTTCTGTTGTTGTGGTGGCATTGCTGGTTTTTGCGGATGGCGGTGTTCGTGTTGTGTTATGTTGTTATGTTGTTGTTGTGTTACGGGGCACACATGGGAGGGGGTGTTGTATATTTTTATAGCAGCCGGGTCGGCTGCGAGCTATGTGGTAGGGGGTGATGTAGTGGTGGTGTTGACGTGCGCCGACAGTGATGGATCACGGGGCGGCACGGGGTGCGGGGTTGGGCACGCGTTGGGGGCGTGGTGTGGACGCGCGCGCCGGGAGTGAGAGATCACGGGGCGGCGCGGCGTGAGTGGTGAGGCGCGCTGACACTGTGGGAAAACAGGAACGTAGCCAGCGCCCGGTGATTGGTCAAATGGGATGAGTGCTCTCAGCGACGTCCGCAGGGAGTGTATAAAGGGTGACGCGCGAGAGCACTCGGGGTTGTTGTTAACCAGTTGAAGATCGAAGACGGAGGGAAGAGGTAGTGCCCTGAGACCCCTAGTCCCGCTGTCCTTGTTGGGACTGGGGCCCTGTGTGGCTCGGAGGCGAGACTGTGGGACCTGTGGTCCGACGCCCATGTGGGTCGGGACTGTGGGACCCAGGGTCGAGAGGAACACCCCGGCTGGGTGTGTTCCGAGAGGCTACGGGGCGTAAGAGCCCGTGTTCGAGTAGCTCAGTGGGTGTTAGTCACCCGAGTAGCTAAGTGGGTGTTGGTCACCCGAGTAGCTCAGTGGGTGTTAGTCACCCGAGTAGCTAAGTGGGTGTTGGTCACCCGAGTAGCTCAGTGGGTGTTAGTCACCCGAGTAGCTAAGTGGGTGTTAGTCACCCGAGTAACTAAGTGGGTGTTAGTCACCCGAGTAACCAAGTGGGTGTTAGTCACCCGAGTAACCAAGTGGGTGTTAGTCACCCGAGATACTACAGTGGGTGTTAGTCACCTGTGAAACGAAGTTGGTGAAATAAAGAGTGTGCTACCCATGAAGTCGTCTCCCGCCGAGTTACTACATTACACATCCACGCAACACCATGGATACACGCCGGGTCTAAGCAAGAACATCTGCTGGACTACATAGTGACAGAGCAGCGATTGCGGGCCCATGTTTTTGACACCAGGACCTACCGTGGAGCTGATCTGCCCCCATCTGTAAGATGCGCCTGCCATTCTTCCACTGCGGTGGTGGGTATCCACCTAGGGGTCGCATTCAAACCCCCAGTGGCCTGGTCTCGGCTAGCTGACAAAAATTGCAAGCTGATGTGCAGGACTGTGGCTCATGCAGCTGCAATGGCTGCATTTGGGCACATTCCAGACCTCACCAGAGATCCTGGCTGACAGAGGAGGTGCTCGGGCTGGTTGAGGGAAAGCAGCAGGCCCACTCCCACCATCTACAACATCCCGCTTTGGAGAATGAGGCTTACGGCAGAATTCGCCCGGAGGTTTTGCAGAGTTGTGTGGTGGCTGCAAGGAGGAGTGGGTTCGATCCCAACCCCGACGCCTGCTGCTGTATATTTGGAGTTTATATGTTCTACCCGTGGTCCCGTGGATTTTTCCTCTGGTTTATTCCTCCAAATTTAAAACAAACATCCGTTTTGAGTATTTGCCTGTTATAAATTCGCACATTGAGCTCTCAGTGGGCTTTACCTGGTAAAATAAAAAAGATGGTTTTAGTTGGGGGAAGATTGCATCGTGGGGAAAGATTGTAGACACGCCCCTTGCTGGACACGCCCCCTTGCTGGGGCTGCCTCGCCTCGGATATTGGAAGGATGCAGCTGCTCCCTGTGAGTGGGCTGGCGAATTCGCCATCGGTTGAGACAAGTTCAGAGAGACTTCCCGAGACTCGGCCAAACGCCGGGCAGAGATGATCTACCAAGCGATCTGTTGAGGGAGGGTGGGGTTTGTGTGAAAACTGCCCGATATGATGACATCACAACCGCCCGGACCACAGGACAGGATTGGAAAGATGCCCAGACACAAACACACAAAGACAAAGGTCCCCCGTATAGCCTGAAACAGACTGTTGGGGCAAGTGCTGTGAGCGAGCACCTATAAAGGCCGGCACGGCACACGAGGGGGTGGGTGGCTAACACCACGCCCAGCCGCCTTTGTCTCCCCAGTGGTGATGTTTACACACCACACCAGGTTCTCATTTTGAGGCTGAGCCTACCTAGGGGAGGCCCAGGACCGGTTCAAATATTCCCCACTGGGGTTGCTCCGTGAGCGGGGATGGAACTCCCGCTCCCTGCCATCACTACCATCATCACCATCATCACCACCATCATCATCACCACCATAATCATCATATCACCACCATCATCATCACCACCATCATCATCACCACCATCATCATCACTAACATCGTCATCATCACCATCATCACCACCATCATCATCACCACCATCATCACATCACCACCATCATCATCACCACCATCATCATCACCACCATCATCATCACTACCATCGTCATCATCACCATCATCACATCAACCCCATCATCACCACCATCATCATCACCATCATAACCACATCACCACTATATCCACCCACACCACCATCATCATCACCAGTATCGTCATCATCACCACCACCATCATCACCACTATAACCATCATCACCACCACCATCATCACATCACCACCATCATCATCACCACCACCATCATCATCACATCACCACCATCATCATCACCACCATCATCATAATCACCACCATCATCATCACCATCATCATCATCACCACCATCATCATCACTACCATCATCATCATCACCATCATCACCACCATCATCATCATCACATTACCACCATCATCATCACCACCATCATCATAATCACCACCATCATCACCATCATTATCATCACCACCATCATCATCACTACCATCATCATCACCATCATCACATCACCACCATCATCATCACCACCATCATCTTCATCACCACCATCATCATCACCATCACTATCCTCACCACCACCATCATCATTACCACCATCACCACCACCATCATCACCACCATCATCATCACCACCATCATCATCACCACCATCATCATCACCACCATCACATCACCACCACCATCACATCACCATCACCACTATAACCACCATCACCACCATCATCACATCACCATCATCACCACCACTGGGTGAGTGTGGGGGGAGAGCGGTGGCGCAGCGGTTAGCACTCGTCCTGGTCCTCCCCTAGGTCGACTCAGCCTGTGTGGGCGACTCATCCTGAGTGGACGACTCAGGGGAGCTTAGTCATTGCTCGCTCCCCGCCCTTCCCCCTCGCCTCGACCCCCTCGCCTCGACCCCCTCGCCTCGACCCCCTCGCCTCGACCCCCTCGCCTCGACCCCCTCGCCTCGACCCCCTCGCTCCCCACTCCACCCCTCGCTTCTACCCCCTCGCCTCGACCCCCTCGCCTCGACCCCCTCGCTCCCCACTCCACCCCTCGCTTCTACCCCCTCGCCTCGACCCCCTCGCCTCTACCCCCTCACCTCTACCCCCTCGCTCTCTACCCCCTCGCTCCCTATCCGCTCGCTCCCTCTACCCCCTCCCCTCTACCCCCTCCCTTCTACCCCCTCGCTTCTACCCCCTCGCTCTCTACCCCCTCGCCTCGACCCCCTCGCCTCGACCCCCTCGCCTCGACCCCCTCGCTCCCCACTCCACCCCTCGCTTCTACCCCCTCGCCTCGACCCCCTCGCCTCTACCCCCTCACCTCTACCCCCTCGCTCTCTACCCCCTCGCTCCCTATCCGCTCGCTCCCTCTACCCCCTCCCCTCTACCCCCTCCCTTCTACCCCCTCGCTTCTACCCCCTCGCTCTCTACCCCCTCGCCTCGACCCCCTCGCCTCGACCCCCTCGCCTCGACCCCCTCGCTCCCCACTCCACCCCTCGCTTCTACACCCTCGCCTCGACCCCCTCGCCTCTACCCCCTCACCTCTACCCCCTCGCTCTCTACCCCCTCGCTCCCTATCCGCTCGCTCCCTCTACCCCCTCCCCTCTACCCCCTCCCTTCTACCCCCTCGCTTCTACCCCCCTCGCCCCGAATTGAGGCCCCGCATCTCCCCCAGCTGGAGACGTCATCACCCAACCACGCGGGCCCCGGGGGGAGGGGGGGAGGGTGGCGGGGAGGGGCTGGGGGGGGGGCTCGGGGGGCCACGTCCCCCGCCCCTCCATCCCCCACTCTCTCGATGTTAATTCGGATGGTGATGGTGGTGATGATCATGTTGATGGTGGTGATAGTGGTGGTGATGGTGGTGATGGTAGTGATGTTGATGGTAGTGGTGATTCTGATGGTGGTGATGATCATATTGATGGTGGTGATATTGGTGGTGATGGTGGTGATGTTGATGGTAGTGGTGATGGTGGTGATGGTGGTGATGATCATGTTGATGGTGGTGATAGTGGTGGTGATGGTGGTGATGTTGATGGTAGTGGTGATGGTGGTGATAGTGGTGGTGATGGTGGTGGCGATGGTAGTGGTGATTCTGATGGTGGTGATGGTGGTGATGATTATATTGATAGTGGTGGTAGTGATGGTGGTGATGTTTATGCTAGTGGTGATGGTGGTGATGGTGATGATGATCATATTGATGGTGGTGATAGTGGTGGTGATGGTGGTGATGTTGATGGTAGTGATGGTGGTGGTGATGGTAGTGATGTTGATGGTAGTGGTGATGGTGGTGATGGTGGTAGAGTGATGGCGTGGGGAGCGGTAGTGTCGTGGTGATGGTGGTGATGGTGGTAGAGTGATGGTGATGGTGGTGATGGTGGTAGAGTGATGGTGGTGGTGATGGTGGTGATGGTGGTGATGGTGGTAGAGTGATGGTGATGGTGGTGGTGATGATGGTGGTAGAGTGATGGTGGTGGTGATGGTGGTAGAGTGATGGTGATGGTGGTGATGGTGGTAGAGTGATGGTGGTGGTGATGGTGGTGATGGTGGTAGAGTGGTGGTGATGGTGGTAGAGTGATGGTGATGGTGGTGATGGTGGTAGAGTGATGGTGGTGGTGATGGTGGTAGAGTGATGGTGATGGTGGTGATGGTGGTAGAGTGATGGTGGTGGTGATGGTGGTGATGGTGGTAGAGTGGTGGTGATGGTGGTAGAGTGATGGTGATGGTGGTGGTGATGGTGGTAGAGTGATGGTGGTGGTGATGGTGGTAGAGTAGTGTCGTGGGTAGCGCTACGCTGCGCCATGAAGACGTTCACTCCGGGTTCGATTCCTGCTCACGGCCACCACCGGTGACCATTATCTAATCTGGTTGTGGGCCTCCCCTAGGTCGACTCAGCCATGTATTGGTATTTGGTGCAGTGCGTAAACATCGCCACTGAGAAGACAAAGGCGGTCGGGCGTGGTGCTGGCCACCCGTGCCCGGCCTTCGTAAGTGCTCGCTAACAGCACTTGTCCCAACAGTCTGCGAAGGCTACACGGGGGATCTTTGTGTGTATGTGTGTATGGAGGAGGCTCGTGAAGTATGCTTACCGGACAGTGCCAGGCTAGGTGCACTTTGAGGCTGCTGGGCAGCTGGAGGCAGTCGCCCTCCGGAAACAGCGGAGGGCAGAGGAGCGACACTCACAACAACGAGCGGAGCGCCGGGCGGATAAAGCGCAGCGAGTTTCCATAGGTGGTGGTGCATCAGCAGTTTGTCTCAGTCAGTCAACTCATGGCACCTGCTGGGTCTGTCCCGTGGCCTCCTCCTGCACCTAGCCTGGCACAGCAGGCAACCCATAGCACCTGCTGGGTCTGTCCCGTGACCTCCTCCTGCACCCAGCCTGGCACAGCAGTCAACTCATGGCACCTGCTGGGTCTGTCCCGTGGCCTCCTCCTGCACCTAGCCTGGCACAGCAGGCAACCCATAGCACCTGCTGGGTCTGTCCCGTGACCTCCTCCTGCACCCAGCCTGGCACAGCAGTCAACTCATGGCACCTGCTGGGTCTGTCCCGTGACCTCCTCCTGCACCTAGCCTGGCACAGCAGTCAATCCAAGTGCACCTAGCTTGGCACGTGGTGACGTAACCGCCAATGGCTACGAGCCCACCCACCACCATCGACAGCAGTGATATCGATTACCTGAGCCGGTCCTGGGCCTTCCGAAGGTAGAGACAGCCTGACACGGGTGCCTGGGGGGGGGGGTGTAAAACGTCGCCACTGAGGGAAGACAAAGGCGGCCGAGCGTGGCGCTGGCCACCCACCCCCTCGTGTTCCGTTATGGCCTTCATAGGTGCTCGCTAACATGACTTGTCCCAACAGTCTGTGAAGGCTATACGGGGATGATTGTCTTTTGTCCGTGTATGTAAATGTGTGTTGTGTATGTGTGTATTATGGATGAGTGTGTCCGTGTGTGTGTATGTAGATGTGTGTGTATGTAGATGTGTGTGTGAGTGTTTGTACGAATATATCCTGTGCGTGTGAGTGTCTGTGTGTGTGAGTGAAAGTGTCTGTGAGTGTGTGAGTGTTTGTGTGAGTGTGTGTGTCACTGTGAGTGTGTGTGTGTGTCAATGTGTGTGTGTGTTTGTGTGAGTGTGTGTGAGTGTCTGTGTGTGAGTGTGTGTGTGTCAGTGTGAGTTTGTGTGTGTCAGTGTGAGTTTGTGTGTGTCAGTGTGAGTGTGTGTGTGTCAGTGTGAGTGTGTGTTTGTGTGAGTGTGTTTGTGTGAGTGTCTGTGTGTGTGAGTGTGTGTGTGTGTCAGTGTGTGTGTCTGTGTGTGTGTCAGTGTGTGTGTGTAAGTGTGTGGGTGTATCAGTGTGTGTGTGTGTGTTTGTGTCGGTGTATGTCTGTGTAAGTTTATGAATATTCATGAACCTCCACTCCACGTCTCACTTCTCTTCGCCAGACTCTCGGAGAGCCGCTCCTAAGGTGATGGTGGTGACGGTGGTGGTGGTGGTGATGGTGGTGATGGTGGTGATGGTAATGGTGGTGGTGATGGTGATGGTCGTGGTGGTGGTCATGGTGGTGGTGGTGATGGTGGTGGTGGTCGTGATGGTGGTGGTGGTGATGATGATCGTGGTGATGGTGGTGGTAATTAATTATGGTGGTGGTGATGGTGGTGGTGGTGATGATAATGGTGGTGGTGATAATGGTGGTGATGATGATGGTGATTAATGATGGTGGTGATGGTGGTGATGGTGGTGGTGATAGTGGTGGTGGTGATGGTGATAATGGTGGTGATGGTGATAATGGTGGTGATGGTGATGATGATGGTGATTAATGATGGTGGCAGTGATAGTGATGATGCTGATAATGGTGCTGATGGTGATGCTGATGATGGTGATGGTGCTGATAGTAGTGTTGGTGATGGTAGTGACGGTGGTGGTGATGGTGGTGATGGTAGTGGGGATGTTTAACACGTCGGCGTTTGCGACCAATATTATTCATTGGTTAAATTATCCAACCCAAAAAAAACTTGTGGGGAGTGGGGATGGTGGTGATGTTTGTAATAATGGTGATGATGACGGTATTAATGGTAGTGGTGATAATGATAATAGCAACGATGATGATGAAAATAAGGGTGGTGGTGGTGATGGTAGTGATGGTAAAACAACCGACTACCTGATAATTGGTTTTTTACCCTTCTATCTGGCAACAAAACTGACACCTTTTTACAAGGAGTCATGTTTGCATAGACCACAATACCTGCAGTCATAATACAAACCAAAGAACATAACTCTGATAATGTACACTGTCCTTGAAGTTGATTGGTCCACACCCGAGACAGCTTTCCTTAGAGCCTAGTCTCACATGGGTTGGACCAGATGACGTGGGAGCGTGGCGGTGAGGTGTATAAAGCTGTAAGCCCCATGCTACTTTGGGCTCGCTTTCCTATGAACCAGAGGCGAGGAGTGGTGGTCGTGGTTAACTATGCCCCCACTGAAAACGAACATCCGTGGTGGGATGCAGGCAAGGCCTATGAGCCAGATGCCTTCTATGACCTATCACAGATGCTAGCTAAAGTGGTCCCTCAGGACAGAGTCATCTTGTTGGGTGACTTCAATGCCCGAGTTGGTCATGATGCTGGCACCTGGTCTGGAGTGATTGGAAGGCATGGGCCAGATCAGCTCAATAACAACGGCAGGAGGCTACTAGATTTTTGTGCAGCCCATGGGCTTGTAATTACCAACACGCTGTTCCGGCATCGGCGCATCCACACAACATTATGGATGCATGCCGGGTCCAAGCAAGAACATCTGCTGGACTGCATCGTGACAGAACAGCGGATGCGAGCCCATGTCCTTGACACCAGGACCTACCGTGCAGCTGATCTGCCCACTGACCATCGACTTGTCATCTGTAAGATGCGCCTGAGATTCTTCCACCCCGTTGGTGGGTGTACACCCAGGACCCCATTCAAAACCTTAGTGGCATGGTCTCAGCTAGCTGTTGAAAGTTGCAAGCAATAATTTGGTCATCGCTTGCGGCTGGGGTTGGCATCGTCCCCCACTCCTGCTGATGTCGAGGGTAAATGGGCGAAGTTTATTCTCCCACTGCGGTGGCGGGTGTCCATCTCGAGACCACACAGTGGACTGGTCCGGGCTCGCTGGTGAACATTGCGAACAAGAATTTAATCATCGCTTGCAGCTGGAGTTGGCATTGTCCACCCTTCCTGTCCTTCTGATGCCGAGGGTAAATGGGTGATGTTCAGGACTTTGTGCTCATGCAGCTGCAATGGCTGCTTTGGGAACACGGTTCAGACCTCCCCAGAGACCCTGGCTGACAGAGGAGGTGTTCAAGCTGGCTGAGAAAAAGTGACAGACCCACTTTCATCGGCTACAGCATCCCACATCGGAGAATGAGGAGGCTTGCCGCAGCCTTCGCTCGAAGGTTCGGAGAGCCGTGAGGCGCTGCAAGGATGGGTAGTGGTCGCGGGTTGCTGAGGAAATGGAGTCTGCCTCAGTGGCCCGCGATCACAAATCGCTCTTTAATTCCATCAAAAAAGTAACCTGCAGCACCACACCGATTACCATCATTAGGGGATGGAACGGTGATCCAATCTCCGACCCCCAGGAACAGGTTTGCAGATTGCTGAGCATTTATGTGAGGTCCTGGGGGATGGGACATCCCTCAGCCAGGAAAACATCATGGCACAAAGTGGGGATAACCCTGCCGAAGCTACGGTGCCTCAAATATTGGAAGAAGTCACTCCCTGTGAGTGGCTGGCTGAGGTGCCATCTGTTGAGGCAGTACTGAAGGTGATCCAGAGTCTGAGACCAGAAAAGACACCGAGCTGAGATGATCTCCCAAGCGAAATGCTGAGGGAGGGTGGCGTGTGTGCACAGACTGCCCTCCATGACATCATAGCAACAGTCTGGACCACTGGACGGGTTCCGCAGGAATGGAAGGATGCCCTGGAGGTCCCCCTCTTTAAGAAGGTGGACCGCACAGACTGTAACAACTACAGGGGCATCTCACTCCTCAGTGTGCCGGGAAAGGATTATTCAACATCGCCTTGCTAGGCACGCTGAGTAGCTTGCGGAGCCCCAATGCGGTTTCAGGAAAGGGCGGTCCTTCACGGATGCCATATTTTCTGTCCATCTGCTACAGCAGAGGTGTAGGGAATTCCAACAAGACCTACATCTCTGCTTTATTGAACTGGTCAAGGCCTATGATACCATCAGAAGGCCTGGGCTCTGGGTTGTTCTTCGTGCTTTCGGAGTCCCTGACCCTCTGCTCACGATCATTAAGGACCTTTATGATCATGATGGTGAGTGGGCCCAGGTAAAACTACGTGGCCGGAAGTCGGAGCCATTCGCTCTACACCTTGGGGTGCGACAGGGATGTCCTCTGGCTCCCACATTATTTAACATCTATTTTGACCACGTAGTTCGTGAGGTCTTCAATAGCTGCACTGGAGGAATTTCCATCTGGTACAGATACAGTGGGAGGCTGATCAATGCCCGGGTGCGGTCAAGGGATGGCTCCCTATTGCTCAACGATGTTATGTATGCCAATGATCTGGTAATCGTTGCTCACTCAGAGGGGATTTGGAGCTTACCACTAAGAGGTGGGGCCTTACCATCAGCCCCACCAAAACTAAGCACCTGCCAGGGTATTTTGTACCATCGGACACTCCACCCCCAATAACTCCCAATTGGTGATGGGGCAGTTGTGGAGAGAGTGGAGAGTTCCCCATATCTGGGCAGTGTGCTTATGACCAGCTCCGGTTTAACAGCAGAGGTCTCACTCTTAATCAGTCGAGCGGCATTATCTTTTCATCGGTTGCGTAATGCTATGTGGAAGCTACCTGGTCTGTCACTCTGCATGAAGCTTTAGGTCTTCTCGGCCACAGTAATTCCCTCCCTTCCCTACGCTTGCGAAATGTGGACCCCCCTTGTGGAACATCTTTGCCGGTGAGAAACATTTAGACTGGCCTGCCTATGGTCTATCCTCGGTTTAACCAGACTGGATTGTGTAAGGAGCTCACAAATCCTTGAAAGATGTGGGCAAAGTCCCATTGGTGAGCTCCTCCAGCAGGAAAGGCTGCGTTGGCTGAGCCATGTAGCCCGCATGCCTAGTCAGCGCATGCCTAAACAGCTTTTGTTCAGCCGGATCGAGGAGGCTAAATGGGCGCCGGCACGGGCTGGAGGAGAGATGGAGTGATGTGGTACAGGAGGATGTGGAGCTGAGTGGACTTTCCAATTACTGGTACCAGCGGTGTCAAGATCGGCCTTTGTGGAGGAGGCTCGTGAAGGACGCTACTGGGCAGTTGGAGGCAGTCACCCTCCAATAACAACGGAGGGTGGAGGAGCGACGCTTACAACAATGAGCGGAGAGCCGGGTGGCTAAAGCACAGCAAGTTGGCACAGTAGGGGGCACAGGTGTTGCATCAGCCACTCATCTCGGTCATCTCAGTCAGTCGACCCGTGGCACCTGCTGGGCCTGCCCCATGACCTCATGCCAGTGGCCGTTCGACACTTCACGTGGCCTCAAGGTACACAAGTGTCGTGGTGACGTCACCGCCACTTTGTGGCGAATGGCGGTTGTTGTTGTTGATGGCAACGATGATGTTGATAGTGATGGGAATGATGATAGTGGTGATAATGATGTTAACAATGATAATGGTGTTGATGCTAACCACCAATACCCGCCCCTTCCTCCTCCACCAATCCCCAACCCCCATCTCCTCCAACCACAGCGATGGGCACCACTCGGTCCACCTCTCCTCCACGCTCTCCACCCTCGCGCGCCCGACCAGCCATGCCCACATCGCTCCTGGCAATGGTGGTGATGTTGGTGGCGGTGGTGGTGGCGTTCGGACCTCAGCCAGCCCTGGGTTACCCCTACGATGAGGACTACGACGCCTATGACGACCGTGACGGTAACCACGGTGGTGGCGGTGGTGGTGGTTCCTACAATCCCTACGACCCCTACGGAGGTGGTGGAGGAGGTCACCAGTCCCACTGGACGAACGTCTACCGACAAAGGTTTTACTTCCAGTGTCCGCCCGGGCAGGTGAGGGGATGAGACTCAGGGTCGAAGGTCTGCGGTACGACAAGTGCCCCTGCACTTACGAACGTCTCACACTTATAAACATCTCCCACTTATGAACATCTCACATTTACGAACGCCACACACTTACAAACATCTCACAATTAGGAACGTTGCACATTTACGAACGTCTCGCACTCACGAACATCACACACTTAGGAATGTTCCGCACTTACAAACTTCCCGCAGTTACGAACATCTCCCACTTACGAACATCTTACGCTCATGAACATCTCGCACTTATGAAAATCTCCCACTTACAAATGTCTCCCACTTACGAACGTCTCCAACTTACTAACACTCCCCACTTACTAACACTCCCCACTTATGAATGTCTCACACTTACTAACACTCCCCACTTACTAACACTCCCCACTTACTAACACTCCTCACTTATGAATGTCTCACTTATGAACGACTCGCACTTTTGAACGTTCGCAGCTACAAACATCTACCAATTACAAACGTCTCCCACTTACGAACATTGTTTAATTATGAATGTCTCTTAATTCTAGATTTAAAGCTTTCGTGACTGCAAGGATTCATATTTTTAGGTTTTTTCGGTAAAGTCACGTAGATAAAAAATGTAAATTAATAAAAGTAAAATAAAAAAAATCACGACGTTTCGGAGGCAACACAAGCTTCCGTCTTCAGGTAGAACTGTCACAGCATGATTGCTGTATTATTAATTGCTGTATTATTAATTTGAATTTTTTACCTACGTGACTTTACCGAAAAAACCTAAGAATATGAATGTCTCGCATTTACTAACACCTCACACGCTACAAAAATCACACACTTAGGAATGTTCCGCACTCACGAACGTCCCGCAGTTACAAACGTTACAAACATCTCCCACTTACGAACATCTCACGCTCATGAACGTCTCACACTTACGAAGGTTTTGCACTTAAAAGACATCCCCTACTTATGAACATCCCCCACTTAAGAACATCTCAGACTTACGAACATCTCGCGCTTGTGAACGTCACACACTTACGAACATTGTGCAATTATGAATGTCTCACACTTAGTAACGTCTCGCGTTTACGAACGTCTCGTACTTACGAGTGCCTCGCACTTACGAACATCACACACTTAGGAATGTCTCTGAATTAAGAACATCTCCCACTTACGAACATCTAGAACTTACGAACATCTCACAATTACGAACGTCCTGGACTTGCAAAATTCTCCCACTCACGAACATCTCGCACTTACGAACATCACGCACTTACATATGTCCCACAGTTACGAACATCTCCCACGTATGATCGTCTCCCACTCACGGACATCTCCCACTTATGAACGTCTCCCACTCACGAACGTCTAGCACTTACGAAGGTCTAGCAAGTACGAAGGATTCACACGTAGAAACATCCCCCACTCACGAACATTTCAGCTCTTACGAACATCTCGCACTTACAAATGTCTCACACTTACGAACATCCCCCACTTATGAACATCTCGCATTTACGAACATTATGCAATCACAAATGTTTCCAACTTAAGAACATCTCCCACTCACGAACATCTCTCACTGACGAACATGTCTCACTTATGAATATCTCCCACTTACGAACGTTCTGCACTTACAACCTTCTCCCACTTACGAACATCTCACACTTACAAACATCTCACAATTAGAAACGTCACACATTTATGAACGTCTCCCACTTACTAACACTCCCCACTTATGAATGTCTCACACTTACTAACACTCCCCACTTACTAACACTCCCCACTTACTAACACTCCCCACTTACTAACACTCCCCACTTACTAACACTCCCCACTTATGAATGTCTCACACTTACTAACACTCCCCACTTACTAACACTCCCCACTTACTAACACTCCCCACTTACTAACACTCCTCACTTATGAATGTCTCACTTACGAACGACTCGCACTTTTGAACGTTCGCAGCTACAAACTTCTCCCAATTATGAACGTCTCTCACTTACGAACATTGTGCAATTATGAATGTCTCGCATTTACGAAAATCTACCACACACGAACGCCTCACACTTAGGAATGTTCCGCACTCACAAATTTCCCGCACTTACGAATGTCCCGCAGTTACAAACATCTCCCACTTACGAACATCTCACGCTCATGAACGTCTCGCACTTGTGAAGGTCTCGTACTTACAAAGTATTCGCACTTAAAAAACATCCCCCACTCATGAACGTCTCCGACTTACGAACATCTCGCACTTTAGATCTTCCCGCACTTAAGAACATCACACAGTTACGAATGTCCCACACTTACTGATGTCCCGCACTTACGAATGTCCCTCAGTTACGAACATCTCCGACGCATGAACATCTCGCACTTACGAACATGTCGCACTCATGAATATCTTGAACTTACGAACATCATGCTCTTATGAATGTCCCGCAATTATGAATGTCCTGCACGTATGAACGTCTCACACTTACGAACGCCATGCACTTACGAACGTCTCGCACATATGAACATCTCACACTTACAAACTTCCCCACTCACGAACATCTCCCACTGCGAACGTCTCCCACTTACGAACATGTCTCACTTATGAACATCTCCCACTTACGAACGCCCTGCGCTTATAAACTTCTCCTACTTATGAACATCTCGCAGTTACGAACATCTCACAATTAGGAACATCTCCCACTTACGAACGTCCCGCACTTACAAATGTCTCCGACTTAAGAACGTTTCCCACTCACGAACATCTCCCACTTACAAACATCTCCCACTTACAAACAGCTCACACTCATGAACGACTTGAACTTACAAACGTCATGCACTTATGAATGTCCTGCACTTACGAATTTCCTGCACTTATGAACGCCTCCCACTCACTAACATCTCGCACTTACGAATGTCCCGCACTTATGAACATTTAACAAACATCTCGCACTCACGAACATTTTTCACTGACGAACATCTCACACTTACAAATATCTCGCACTTACACACATCTCCCATCCTGGACCAACTGACTCCCTGGCCCCACTGACCCCTGGCCCCACTGACCTCTGGACCCCCCCCCCCCCTGGCCCCTGGACCCCCCCCCCCCCCTGGACCCCGCAGGTGCTGAGCGAGCTGCGTAGCGAGCACAGCGCACACCGGGACCACGTGGACCGCCTCTGGGGCTTCCAGTGCCGGGTGGAGAGCCCAGCCATGGTCATGGGGGAGTGCTTCTGGGAGGAGTACAACAGGGCAGGGCTACCCTGGTGAGGGGAGGGCAGGGCTGGTGAAGGGGGAGGCAGGGGTGGTAAAGAGGGGGAAGGCTGGTGAAGGGGGGGCAGGGATGGTAAAGGGGGGAGGGGGGCCAGGACCGGTTTCTACCTTCCGGGTCTCATCAGCAGTACAGCCAGGCTCTGCTTGAACCCATCCAGTATGTATTTATGTTGAACTCCTTTTGCAGCCTACCGTAGCCAAACGTGCTACTGTCAGGCACGGGGCTAATCTTTGTGAACTGCCTAGTCTGGGGGTGAGGACCGGTTTTGACATTCAGCCTCTCATCAGGAGTACCACTTCAGCAAACTTTGGACAGGCTTCAACATTCGGGGTAGGATCGGCAGCAGAGGCAGAGACTTGGCTCGATCCTACCCCGAGGAGCTGCCGAGCTGCCGTCGAGGACCGGTTTCTACCGTCGGGGTCTCATCGGCGAACCCGGCGCGCCCCGCGTGTGTGGCGAGTCGCAGGTACCAGCTGTGCTCGGACGGAGCCGTGGTGGCCGGAGTGCAGAGCAACTACTTTGAGGCGGTGTTGGACCGTGAGTGGCAGTTCTACTGCTGCAGATTCCTCAAGCAATGTCCCTACGGCAGCTGGTGCGTGTACACACTCACCACACCGTGTACACACTCACTCACCCACACCGTGTACTCACTCACACCGCGTACTCACCCACACCGTGTACACACACACACCGTGTACATACACACACCGTGTACACACACACACACCGTGTACACACACACACCGTGTACACACACACACCGTGTACTCACTCACACCGTGTACTCACTCACACCGTGTACTCACACACCGTGTACTCACTCACACCGTGTACACACTCACTCACACCGTGTACACACTCACACCGTGTACTCACTCACACCGTGTACTCACACACACCGTGTACTCACACCGTGTACACACTCACTCACACCGTGTACTCACTCACACCGTGTACTCACCACACCGCGTACTCACTCACACCGTGTACTCACTCACACCGTGTACTCACACACACCGTGTACACACTCACTCACACCGCGTACTCACTCACACCGTGTACTCACCACACCGTGTACTCACTCACACCGTGTACACACTCACTCACACCGTGTACTCACTCACACCGTGTACTCACTCACACCGTGTACTCACACACACCGTGTACTCACCACACCGCGTACTCACTCACACCGTGTACTCACCACACCGTGTACTCACACCGTGTACTCACCACACCGTGTACACACACACCGTGTACTCACTCACACCGTGTACTCACTCACACCGTGTACTCACTCACACCGTGTACTCACACCATGTGTAAGGACAGTACGGAGTGATGTCGGGGCAGTACGGCTCCCCGTGGCCATGGTTACTAATTAACGTAACAGGAACAGACGGGGTCACGTGAGGGTAACGTCGGACCTAAGTGTTCGCTAACGATGATTGATGCGACAAGCTTTGACAGGGTCGCGTGAGGACAAGCACGTGGCCTAACGGTCTTGAATTGTAACAAGGGCAGAGACAGACAGGGCCAGGTGCGGTGAGAGAGGGTTGTGGAATCGTGGCGTGGCCGGGTCGTGAGGGGGATAAGAGCCGGGGCGAACCGGGGCTCTGGGCTGCCGTGGCCGTCGTCTCCATCGTCCTGGAGTAGGCACCCGGTAGTCTTGGAAGGCTGAGAGTTACGTTGTCTCAGAATAGAGTGATCTAAGTTACCCGAGTGTCGTGTGTCATTACTGAGGCGCACACGCGATTTCGCGGAGGCAACGCGTTTAATAAACAACTCACTGATCACTGTATTCTATTTCTAAGTGTGGCTATGCCGTCCTAGACTGTTCACGACGTGCGTGTGACTTAGCTAGCGAACGGGTCTGGCCCACACCAAGCTGCCTGGTCCACGGTGCCCAGCGTCACGAAGAGCAAAGTCTTCTTCAGTTGATCCCCAAAACGAGCCCAGAATCCCCCTCGGTGCTCCCCCTTTAGGGGCCGTCCATAAATGACGTCACGCACCTGGGGGGAGAGGGGAGGTCAGACATTTGTGACGATGTGTGACGACGGGGGAGGGGGTTTGAGAAATGTGACGTCATGTCAAAATGCGCAACTTTAAATAAATATAAACAACACGTTCTACTTAATTAAATAGAATTGACTTAAAGCTTTCGTGACTGCAGGAATTCACATTCTTGGGTATTTCGGGAAAGTCACGTAGCTGGCTTCAAAGAAAATAGTAAAAAAATAACAAAAAACTACGACGCTTCGATGGCAAGCGGTCGTCTTTTCCTGAAGACGACCGCTTGCTTTGCCATCGAAACGTCACTTCCTGTTGTGATTATTTTATTTGAACCAGCAGGTAGCTGCTGTGTGTGTAGCTGTGTGTGTAGCTGTAGTGGTGTGTAGCTGTGTCTGGCTGTGTGTAGCTACCTGGTCTGTCGCTCCGCACGAAGCTTCAGGTCTTCTCGGCCACGGTCATTCCCTCCCTTCTCTACGCTTGCGAAACGTGGACCCCCCTAGTGGAGCATCTTCGCCGGTTGGAAACATTTAGGCTGGCCTGCCTACGATCCATCCTGGGTTTAACCAGGCTGGATTGTGTGAGGAGCTCACAAGTCCTTGAAAGATCTGGGCAAAGTCCCATCAGTGAGCTCCTCCGGCAGGCAAGGCTGCGTTGGCTGGGTCATGTAGCCCGCATGCCCAGCCACCGCATGCCTAAACAGCTTTTGTTCGGCCGGATCGAGGGGGCTAAACGGGCGCGGCACGGGCTAGAGAAGAGATGGAGTGATGTGGTACAGGAGGACGTGGAGCTGAGTGGACTTGCCGATGACTGGTACCAGCGGTGTCAAGATCGGCCTCAGTGGAGGAGGCTCGTTAAGGACGCTACTGGGCAGTTGGAGGCAGTCGCCCTCCAACAACAACGGAGGGCGGAGGAGCGACGCTCACAACAACGAGCGGAGCGCCGGGTGGCTAAAGCACAGCAAGTTGGTACAGTAGGGGGCACAGGTGGTGCATCAGCCAGTCATCTCGGTCATCTCGGTCAGTCGACCCGTGGCACCTGGGTCTGCCCCGTGACCTCCTGCCAGCGGGCGTTCGACACTTCACGTGGCCTCAAGGTGCACATGGTCTAGCACAAGCGTCGTGGTGACGTCACCGCCACTTAGTGGCGAATGGCGGTTGTTTTGTTTGTGTAGCTGTGTGTGTAGCTGTGTGAGTAGCTGTGTGTAACTGTAGCTGTGTGTAGCTGTAGCTGTGTGTGTAGCTGTAGCTGTGTGTGTAGCTGTGTGTAGCTGTAGCTGTGTGTGTAGCTGTGTGTAGCTGTAGCTGTGTGTGTAGCTGTAGCTGTGTGTGTAGCTGTGTGTAGCTGTAGCTGTGTGTGTAGCTGTAGCTGTGTGTGTAGCTGTGTGTGTGTAGTTGTGTGTAGCTGTGTGTAGCTGTAGCTGTGTGTGTAGCTGTAGCTGTGTGTGTAGCTGTGTGTGTAGCTGTGTGTGTAGCTGTAGCTGTGTGTGTAGCTGTGTCTGTGTAGTTGTGTGTAGCTGTGTGTGTAGCTGTGTGTGTAGCTGTGTGTAGCTGTAGCTGTGTGTAGCTGTAGCTGTGTGTGTAGCTGTGTGTGTAGCTGTGTGTAGTTGTGTGTAGCTGTGTGTAGCTGTAGCTGTGTGTGTAGCTGTGTGTAGCTGTGTGTAGCTGTGTGTGTAGCTGTGTGTGTAGCTGTAGCTGTGTGTAGATGTAGCTGTGTGTGTAGCTGTGTGTGTAGCTGTGTGTAGCTGTGTGTAGCTGTAGCTGTGTGTGTAGCTGTGTGTGTAGCTGTGTGTGTAGCTGTGTGTAGTTGTGTGTAGCTGTGTGTAGCTGTAGCTGTGTGTGTAGCTGTGTGTGTAGCTGTGTGTGTAGTTGTGTGTAGCTGTGTGTAGCTGTAGCTGTGTGTAGCTGCAGGCTACCTGGATGTGCTGCTGTGTACTGTCCAGGGCGGTGAGGGGGTGGAGGTGGGGGGGACTCCCCCACGTCCCCCTCCCTTCGTGTCGGTGACCTCTAGTCTCAAGGTGACTCGGGAGCCCGTGTAGCCCCCCCCCCCACCGTGTAGCCCCTCCCCCCTTCCCACCGTGTAGCCCCTCCCCCCTCCCCACCGTGTAGCCCCCCCCCCACCGTGTAGCCCCTCCCCCCTCTTCACCGTGTAGCCCCTCCCCCCCACCGTGTAGCCCCCCCCTCCCCACCGTGTAGCCCCTCCCCCCTCCCCACCGTGTAGCCTCCCCCCCCCACCGTGTAGCCCCTCCCCCCCACCGTGTAGCCCCTCCCCCCTCCCCACCGTGTAGCCCCTCCCCCCTCCCCACCGTGTAGCCCCCCCCCCCACCTCTGTGGCCCAGCCACCCCCCACACCCCCACGGGTCTCCTCAGGCTGACTCAGGACCATGCGCGTCACCCACCACAACCCCACGTGTCTCCTTGCATCCCCCCCCCCCGTGCCCCCCCCCCCCGTGCCCACCCCCCCCAGGATGACTCAGGATGTCCCCGACTACCCGGGCCAGGAGTTGAGGTTTTCCCTCCTACCGGAGTTTTACATCCGCGGTGCGGCCACCACCTTCAGCCCCGTCGAGAGGTCAGAGTGCACGCAAGCGTGTGAGAGTGTGCACACGTGTGTGTACACGTGTGTGTGTACACGTGTGTGTACACGTGTATGTGTGTACACGTGTATGTGTGTACACGTGTATGTGTGTACACGTGTGAGAGTGTGTACACGTGTGTGTGTGTGTATGTGAGTGTACACATCCGGCAAAAACAACCCCCTACCTCCTCGCGGTGTCGGACGGGAAACTTCGTGTGGCCACGTGGAATGTTCGAACGCTCACTGCGGAGGAGAGGCTGCCACTCCTTTGTCGGGAACTGGACCGGTACCGCCTGGATCTCTGTGGCATTCAGGAGGTCCGGTGGACCGGTTCTGGCTCCTGCCACCATGAGGGGTGGACAGTCCTCGACTCGGGGCAGGAGACTGCCAAACAACAGGGTGTGGCTCTTCTTCTGAACAAAAGAATGAAGGGGGCGTGGGAGCGTGGCGGTGAGGTGTGGGAAGCTGTAAGCCCCAGGCTACTTTGGGCTCGCCTTCCCATCAACCGGACGCGAGGAGTGGTGGTCGTGGTTACTTAGGACCACACTGAAGACGAACATCCGTGGAGGGATGCAGGCAAAGCCGATTAGTCAGATGCCTTCTATGACCTCCTGTCACAGGTGCTGGCTAAATTGGCCCCTCGGGATAGAGTCATCTTGTTGGGTGACTTCAATGCCCGACTTGGCCATGATGCTGGCACCTGGTCTGGAGTGATTGGAGGGCATGGGCCAGATCAGCTCAATAACAACGGTAGGAGGCTGCTAGATTTTTGTGCAGCCCATGGGCTTGTAATTACCAACACGCTGTTCCGGCATCGGCGCATCCACACAACATCATGGATGCATGCCGGGTCCAAGCAAGAACATCTGCTGGACTACATAGTGACGGACCAGCAGATGCGAGCCCATGTCCTTGACACCAGGACCTACCGTGGAGCTGATCTGCCTTATAACCATCGACTTGTCATCTGTAAGATGCGCCTGCCATTCTTCCACTCCAGTGGTGGGTGTACACCCAGGACCCCATTCCAACCTAAAGTGGCCTGGTCTCAGTTAGCTGATGAAAGTTGCAAGCAAGAATTTCATCATCGCTTGCGGCTGGGGTTGGCATCGTCCCCCACTCCTCCTGATGTCGAGGGTAAATGGGCGAGGTTTAGGACTGTGACTCATGCAGCTGCAACGGCTGCTTTGGGTACGGGGTCCAGACCTCCCCAGAGACCCTGGCTGACAGGGGAGGTGTTCACGATAGTTGAGAAAAAGCAACAGGCCCACTCTCATCGGCTATAGCATCCCACGTCAGAGAATGAGGAGGCTTACCGCAGCCTTCGCTCGGAGGTTCGGAGAGCCGTGAGGCGCTGCAAGGATGGGTGGTGGTCGCGGGTTGCTGAGGAGATGGAGTCTGCCTCAGTGGCCCGCGATCACAAATCCCTATTTAACTCCATCAAAAAAGTGACCTGCAGCGCCACACCTATTACCATCATTAGGGGGAAAAACGGTGATCCAATCTCCGACCCCCAGGAACAGGTTTGCAGATTTGCAGAGCATTTCTGTGAGGTCCTGGGGGAGGGGAAATCCCTCAGCCAGGAAAACATCGTGGCACAAAGTGAGGATATCCTGCTGAGGCTGCGGTGCCTCAAATATTGGAAGAAGTCACCCCCTGTGAGTGGCTGGCTGAGGTGCCATCTGTTGAGGAAGTACTGAAGGTGATCCGGAGTCTGATACGAGGAAAGGCACCGGGCAGAGATGATCTCCCAAGCGAAATGTTGAGGGAGGGTGGCGTTTGTGCACAGACTGCCCTACATGACATCATAACAACAGTCTGGACCACTGGACGGGTTCCGCAGGATTGGAAGGATGCCCTGGTGGTTCCCCTCTTTAAGAAGGGGAACCGCACAGACTGTAACAACTACAGGGGCCTCTCACTCCTCAGTGGGCCGGGAGAGGTCCTGGCAAGTATTATTCAACATCGCCTTGCTAGGCACGCTGAGGAGAGGCTTGCGGAGCCCCAATGCGGTTTCAGGAAAGGGCGGTCCTGCACAGATGCCATATTTTCTGTCCGTCTGCTACAGCAGAGGTGTAGGGAATTCCAAAAAGACCTACATCTCTGCTTTATTGACCTGGTCAAGGCCTATGATACCATCAGTAGGACTGGGCTCTGGGTTGTTCTTCGTGCTTTCGGAGTCCCTGACCCTCTGCTCACGATCATTAAGGACCTTCATGATGGTGAGCGGGCCCGGGTAAAACTACGTGGCCGGGAGTCGGAGCCTTTCCCTGTACACCTTGGGGTGCGACAGGGATGTCCTTTGGCTCCCACATTATTTAACATCTATTTCGACTGCGTAGTTCGTGAAGCCTTCAATAGCTGTACCGGGGGAATTTCCATTTGGTACAGATATAATGGGAGGCTGATCGACGCCCGGGTGCGATCAAGGGATGGCTCCCTATTGGTCAACCACGTTATGTATGCCGATGATTTGGTAATAGCTGCTCATTCAGAAGAGGAGTTGGAGACGCTGCTGCTGAGACTGGAGCGTGCCACTAAGAGGTGGGGCCTTACCATCAGCCCCACCAAAACTAAGCACCTGCCGGGGTATTTTGTAACATCGGACACTCCACCCCCACAACTCCCAATTGGTGATGGGGCAGTTGTGGAGAGAGTGGAGAGTTTCCCATACCTGGGCAGTGTGCTTATGACCGGCTCCAGTTTATCAGCAGAGGTCTCACTCCGAATCAGTCGAGCGGCAATATCTTTTCATCGGTTGCGTAACGCTGTGTGGAAGCTACCTGGTCTGTCGCTCCGCACGAAGCTTCAGGTTTTCTCGGCCACGGTCATTCCCTCCTTTCTCTACGCTTGCGAAACGTGGACCCCCCTAGTGGAGCATCTTCGCCGGTTGGAAACATTTAGGCTGGCCTTCCTACGATCCATCCTGGGTTTAACCAGGCTGGATTGTGTGAGGAGCTCACAAGTCCTTGAAAGATCTGGGCAAAGTCCCATCAGTGAGCTCCTCCGGCAGGCAAGGCTGCGTTGGCTGGGTCATGTAGCCCGCATGCCCAGCCACCGCATGCCTAAACAGCTTTTGTTCGGCCGGATCGAGGGGGCTAAACGGGCGCGGCACGGGCTAGAGAAGAGATGGAGTGATGTGGTACAGGAGGACGTGGAGCTGAGTGGACTTGCCGATGACTGGTACCAGCGGTGTCAAGATCGGCCTCAGTGGAGGAGGCTCGTGAAGGACGCTGCTGGGCAGTTGGAGGCAGTCGCCCTCCAACAACAACGGAGGGCGGAGGAACGACGCTCACAACAACGAGCGGAGCGCCGGGTGGCTAAAGCACAGCAAGTTGGTACAGTAGGGGGCACAGGTGGTGCATCAGCCAGTCATCTCGGTCATCTCGGTCAGTCGACCCGTGGCACCTGGGTCTGCCCCGTGACCTCCTGCCAGCGGGCGTTCGACACTTCACGTGGCCTCAAGGTGCACATGGCCTGGCACAAGCGTCGTGGTGACGTCACCGCCACTTAGTGGCGAATGGCGGTTGTTGTTGTTGTTGTGTGTGTATGTGTGTGTATGTGTGTATGTGTGTGTGTATGTGTATGCCGATGATTTGGTAATAGCTGCTCATTCAGAAGAGGAGTTGGAGACGCTGCTGCTGAGACTGGAGCGTGCCACTAAGAGGTGGGGCCTTACCATCAGCCCCACCAAAACTAAGCATCTGCCTGGGTATTTTGTACCATCGGACACTCCACCCCCACAACTCACAATCGGTGATGGGGCAGTTGTGGAGAGAGTGGAGAGTTTCCCATACCTGGGCAGTGTGCTTATGACCGGCTCCAGTTTATCAGCAGAGGTCTCACTCCGAATCAGTCGAGCGGCAATATCTTTTCATCGGTTGCGTAACGCTGTGTGGTAGCTACCTGGTCTGTCGCTCCGCACGAAGCTTCAGGTCTTCTCAGCCACGGTCATTCCCTCCCTTCTCTACGCTTGCGAAACGTGGACCCCCCTAATGGAGCATCTTCGCCGGTTGGAAACATTTAGGCTGGCCTGCCTACGATCCATCATGGGTTTGACCAGGCTGGATTGTGTGAGGAGCTCACAAATCCTTGAAAGATCTGGGCAAAGTTCCATCGGTGAGCTCCTCCGGCAGGCAAGGCTGCGTTGGCTGGGTCATGTAGCCCGCATGCCCAGCCACCGCATGCCTAAACAGCTTTTGTTCGGCCGGATTGAGGGGGCTAAACGGGCGCGGCACGGGCTAGAGAAGAGATAGGTGATGTGGTACAGGAGGACGTGGAGCTGAGTGGACTTGCCGATGACTGGTACCAGCGGTGTCAAGATCGGCCTCAGTGGAGGAGGCTCGTGAAGGACGCTACTGGGCAGTTGGAGGCAGTCGCCCTCCAACAACAACGGGGGGCGGAGGAGCGACGCTCACAACAACGAGCGGAGCGCCGGGTGGCTAAAGCACAGCAAGTTGGCACAGTAGGAGGCACAGGTGGTGCATCAGCCAGTCATCTCAGTCAGTCGACCCGTGGCACCTGGGTCTGCCTCGTGACCTCCTGCCAGCGGGCGTTCGACACTTCACGTGGCCTCAAGGTGCACTTGGCCTGGCACAAGCGTCGTGGTGACGTCACCGCCACTTAGTGGCGAATGGCGGTTGTTGTTGTTGTGTATGTGTGTATGTGTGTGTGTATGTGTGTGTATGTATGTGTGTATGTGTGTATGTAGGTGTGTGTATGTATGTGTGTATGTGTGTGTATGTGTGTGTGTGTATGTGTATATGTGTGTGTGTGTATGTGTGTGTATGTGTGTGTGTATGTGTGTGTATGTGTGTATGTATGTGTGTGTATGTGTGTGTGTATGTGTGTGTATGTGTATGTGTGTGTATGTGTGTATGTATGTGTGTGTATGTGTGTGTGTGTATATGTGTGTGTATGTGTGTGTGTATGTGTGTGTATGTGTGTGTATGTGTGTATGTATGTGTGTGTATGTGTGTGTATGTGTGTATGTGTGTGTATGTGTGTGTATGTGTATATGTGTGTGTATGTGTGTGTGTGTATGTGTGTGTGTGTGTATGTGCGTACACGTGAGTGTGTACACACGCGTGTGTGTACCCGTGTATGAAGGGTACTCCTGTGAAGGGGAGGACCCCCTTAGTGTGAAGGGGAGGACCCCTAAGTGTGAAGGGGAGGACCCCCTAAGTGTGGAGGGGACCCCCTAAGTGTGAAGGGGACCCCTAAGTGTGGAGGGGAGGATCCCCTAAGTGTGGAGGGGAGGACCCCCTAAGTGTGGAGGGGATAACGGTGGTCGCCGTCTCTACCGCAGGGACCGGCAGTGGAAGTTCGTGGTTGCTCGTCTCGGCGACTGCCCCGAGTACTGAAGACGGCCGCACTGACACGAACAAAGCTCCCCCGTGTAGCCTCTCTCACGGGCCGTAAGGGGGCAAGTGCTGTGAGTAGCGAGCAGCAGCAGCAGCAGCCTATGAAGGCCGGGACAATAGAAGGGGTGGTGGATAGGCCAGCACCACGCACGCCCGCCCGGCCGCCTTTGTCTTCCCCATTGCTTGATGTTTCACACGCACCGCCCTCACCACGTACTCATTTGAAAGGCTGAGTCGACTTATCACTGGTGGTGGTGGAGGTGGTGGTGGAGGTGGAGGTGGTGGTGGTGGAGGTGGTGGTGGAGGTGGAGGTGGTGGTGACCTTGAATCGACCTCGAGTCTCTGGGTTTGTCGCGCAGCGCGCTAACTGCTGCGCCACCACTCCCCACACACCTCGATACTCAACTCACCCCTACACTCACCCCTACACTCACCTCTACACTCACCTACACTCACCCCTACACTCACCCTTACACTCACCCCTACACTCACCCCTACACTCACCCTTACACTCACCTCTACACTCACCCCAACACTCACCTACACTCACCCCTACACTCACCCCTACACTCACCCCTACACTCACCTCTACACTCACCCCTACACTCACCCCTACACTCACCCCTACACTCACCTACACTCACCTCTACAATCACCTCCAGGGACAAAGACTCCCCCACTCCCCCCCTCACCCCTTCCCCCCCTCACCCCCTCCCACCTCCCCCACTCACCCCCTCACCCCCTCCCACCTCCCCCACTCACCCCCTCACCCCCTCCCCCAGTCACCCCCTCACCCCCTCCCACCTCCCCCACTCACCCCCTCACCCCCTCCCCCAGTCACCCCCTCCCCCCTCCATAGAATCCGAGGACCCCTCCACCTGTAGACGCGGAGGGTGGGGGGCATTGGGTGGTGGTGCCTGTCGCCGTGGTTACGTAAATATATAATACAATATATATAATACAATGAATATAATACAATATATATAATAATACAATATATAATAATACAATATACAAGAATACAATATATATATAAATAATAATATAATCATTGTGGTCGTGGTGAATACGTAACTTGTACCTGCTGTGTTTGAGTCTCACACACGAGTAGCCACCACGCCTACTCGGTGAGTGGCCCCGCCCACCCTGGCGGCAGTAGCCCCGCCCACCCTGACAGTAGTCCCGCCCACCCAGACAGTAGCCCCGCCCACCCTGACAGTAGCCCCGCCCACCCGGGCAGTAGCCCCGCCCACCCTGGCAGTAGCCCCGCCCACCCTGACAGTAGTCCCGCCCACCCTGGTAGTAGCCCCGCCCACCCTGACAGTAGCCCCGCCCACCCTGGCAGTAGCCCCGCTCACCCTGACAGTAGCCCCGCCCACCCTGGCAGTAGCCCCGCCCACCCTGGCAGTAGCCCCGCTCACCCTGACAGTAGCCCCGCCCACCCTGGCAGTAGCCCCGCCCACCATGGTAGTAGCCCCGCCCACCCAGACAGTAGCCCCGCCCACCCTGGCAGTAGCCCCGCTCACCCTGACAGTAGCCCCGCCCACCCCGACAGTAGCCCCGCTCACCCTGACAGGAGCCCCGCCCACCCTGTCAGTAGCCCCGCCCACCCTGTCAGTAGCCCCGCCCACCCCGACAGTAGCCCCGCCCACCCCAATAGTAGCCCCGCCTACCCCGACAGTAACCCCGCCCACCCAGACAGTAGCCCCGCCCACCAGATGCGTGGCCCCGCCCACCCGGACTTGCCACCAAGACAACGGTTCCGCCTTTGTCTTTCTCGTGCCAATGTTGACGCACCGCGCCGTGGTTACTCATTTGAGGCTGAGTCGACCTAGACAAGGTGCCAGGACCGGTTCAGATAATCGCTATCACTGATGTGGTCACACAGAGACAAAGCTCCCCCGGGTAGACTCTAACGGGCTGTAGGGGGCAAGTGCTGTTAGTAGTGGCGAGTAGCAGCAGCGCCTACGAAGGCTACCGGCACTGTGGCACACGAGGGGGTGGGTGGCTACCAGCACCACGCCGCCTTTGTCTCCGTCGTGGCAATGTTTACACATTGCACCAGGTTACTCGTTTGAGGCTGAGTCGACCTAGGGGAGGCCCAGGATCGCGGTTCAAATACTCGAACTCTGCGGGCTCGTGGCGCCCTCATTGCGAGCGCGTGGCGCCCTCTCGAGTCTGCAGAGAGGAACACGTGGGTCAGTGTCGCGTGGGTCAGCGTCACGTGGGTCAGCGTCAAGGACGATGGAAATATTATCAGAGGATGTTGTTTGTTTGCATTCTGACCACAAGTATTGTGGTTAATGCAGTGACGTGATTCCTTGTCAAAGGTTTCAGTTTGGTGTTTCAACATCTGAACACAGCTGTTTTGTTGCCAGAAAAAAAGGGGAAACCTCTTCTCACGTGGATGAGAGATCACCCAGGATAGAGACAGAGAGGAACACGTGGATTGGAGGGTAGAGACATCATCACCATCACATTGATCTTCCATCCAGCAGTGGAGAAGCCTTGGTGATGGTGATGACAATGAGAGGCTGGGAGTGGAGCACGCGCAGGGTAGAGGCACCACCACCGCCATCACCGCCACCACCACCGCCACCACCACCGCTCCTCCGCTCACGTCTCTGCACTGGCTCCGAGTCAATCATGGAGTGAGTGTACGAGCAGAACCCGCTGGCTGATTGCTGCTGCTGGTGACCTTACAAGGCTCTCAATGGGTTTGCGACTTCGCGATATCGACAAGAAGTCCGGGCCGTGTTCACTCCCCAGCGAGGTCAAGGCTCTGTTAACTGGGGTGATGGAGGCTTGTCGGTTGAGTGAGTGGGTGGGTGAGTGAGTGAGTGGGCGAGTGGGTGGGTGAGTGGGTGAGTGAGTGGGTGGGTGAGTGTGTGGGTGAGCGAGTGGGTGGGCGAGTGGGTGAGTGTGTGGGTGAGCGAGTGGGTGGGTGAGTGGGTGAGTGAGTGGGTAGGTGAGCGAGTGGGTGAGTGGGTGGGTGGGTGAGTGTGTGGGTGAGCGAGTGGGTGGGTGAGTGGGTGAGTGTGTGGGTGAGCGAGTGGGTGAGCGAGTGGGTTAGTGAGTGGGTAGGTGAGTGGGTGGGTGAGTGAGTGGGTAGGTGAGTGGGTGGGTGAGTGGGTGAGTGTGTGGATGAGCGAGTGAGTGGGCGAGTGTGTGGGTGAGCGAGTGGGTGGGCGAGTGAGTGGGCGGGTGAGTGGGTGAGTGAGTCGGTGAGCGAGTGAGTGGGTGGGTGAGTGGTTGGGTGAGTGGTTGGATGAGTGAGTGGGTGGGTGAGTGGTTGGGTGAGTAAGTGGGTGCCGCTGGCTAGACGTCATGGTGAAACAGGAAGCTGAGTGCGTAAGTCTTCCTTGCCAGTACAGAGCGTCTCCATCACCAAAACGCCTACCGTGCCTCCCTGTTGACAGCCCACGGTAACCGGTGTCCCGTGCCACCAGGACAAACCAGTCGGGGATCTCGGAGCTGCAGTGGTCCCCAGAGGCATCTCCAACTTGCTGACCACTGCCCCACTGCCTTGTGGGTAAACTTTGGCAAGGGGAGAAAACCCCGACTCCAAATCTGTGGTGGGGACCCACAGGTGCAGGTCAAGGAGGATGTGACTGGGGCCATCTCGCCCAATTCTGCACGTAGGCAGCGATGGAGTGTAGGTCGCCGAGACACGAATTGGGCAGCATTGTGTCTCCTGGGCAGCTCCCATCGCATCTGAGCAGCCCCTGCAACAGCTGACCCCTGACGGGGCAGGGCCACTCACTCTGGGTGGTTCACCGCCACCATCGAAGCGTCCCATTCAGCGGCCGAAACTCAAGGAAATCCAAGACTCGTTTACCACCCTCAAATTGCTTCACGGAATGTCCGCACTCTCTTGGACTCCCAGCGAAAAAACTGACAGGCCGCACAGAAGGACAGCCCTCATGGCCCATGGACTCAGGAAATACGACATCGACATTGCAGCACTCAGTGAAACCTTCTGATATGGAGAATACTCTCGCAGAGGTTGGTGAGGGCTACACTTTATTCTGGAAAGGTCTTTCGTTGGATGCTCGCCGCCTCCATGGAGTGTTGGCATTCGTGAGCGGCTGATGATGTGGCGCATACCCTGGGTGGGGGACGCTCTGCCACGCTCATCAGTGCTGATTGGCCAACACTGGACGCAGACAATGGCGCCAAGGAGGCCTTCTATAAGGCTCTCGACATTGCCATGAAACACACACCGCATACCGACAAGCTGCTCCTCATGGGAGACGTCAACGCCAAAGTGGGCTTGAAACACCAGCTCGTGTACTAGGCCGGCATGGGGGTTGGTAAGCAGAACAGCAATGGGCTGCGGCTACTCTCCCCATGCTCCAATCCCCACTTAGTGGTCACCAAAACCCATTGACAATTGATGGACAAACACACAAGACCACGAGGCAACACCCCTGCTCCAAACACTGGCACCTCCTAGATGACATCATCGTCCGTCAGTGTGACCAAAAGGAAGTGCTAGTGACCCGAGGGATACGTGGGGTGGAATGTTGGACTGATCACCATATGATCAAAGCCAAGCTCCACATTGAGATCCGTCCACGCCATCCAAGTAAGGCCCCAAATAAGAGACTTAACTGCAATGCCCTCAAAATCAGTCGGGTACACCAAAAAATGTCACCAAGACTGGTTCGCCGAGAACGCTGCCGACATCCACACATTCCTACAGAACAAATGCCAAGCCCACAAAGCCGTCCTTTCCAACCCAGACTTCCCCACTCTCCAATCCTCCCTCTACAAGGCCAAAGCAGAGTCCCACGGTGCTCTCCGTACCATGGAAGACACCTGGTGGGTCCAAGAGGCAGATGAGATCCAAAAGCCTCGCGGACGCAAACACCCAAGTGTTTTATGATGCCATCAAAGCTCTCTATGGCTCCCAAAAGCATGTCATCGCCCCGGTCAGGTTTGCTGATGGCAACACGATTTTCAAGGACCACCAAAAGATCTTGGAGAGATGGGCGGAGCACTCTGACAATCTCCTCAACCACACCAACCCCACAGACCCGCTCATCCTCGACACACCCCCAGATGTGACGCCCATTCATGAACTCGACACCCCACCACAGTCTTCTGAGGTCCACCAGGCGGTCAAAGACCTGAAAAACAACAAGAAAGTGCTGGACCCGACGGCATCCCAGCGGAGGTCCTGAAACACGGGGGATGCCTCCTCCTTCGCCGCTTGCACCTTCTCATCAAGTCCATCTGGCTGTCCGAAACCATTCCATAGGAATGGAGGAATACAAATATTGTAGTTATCTACAAGAAGAAGGGTGACAAAGCGGCTTGCGGCAACAGCAGAGGTATTTCTCGCCTTTCAGTCGCCGGGAAGGTCCTTACCAGGATAATGCTCTACCGGTTCGCAGAGCACCTATCCGAAAACATCCTCCCAGAATAGCAGTGCGGCTTCAGGGAAGACAGGAGCATCGCCGAAATGATCTTTGTGGCAAAGCAAATGCAGGACAATTCTGGGAGAGAAAAAAAACCTCTTCATAGCTTTTATCAACCTCACGAAAGCATTGACGAGAGACAGTAGCTCATCAAACGTGGGGTGCCTACCAAGTTTCTGCGCATTCTTAAACAGTTCCAAGACGAAATGCATGCCGAAGTGGTGCTTGGAGGGCTTCAATCAGAGCCCTTCAATGTGGACGTCGGAGTCAAGTAAGGCTGTGTTCTGGCTTCAGTTCGTATTCAGCATTCTCCGTGCTGCCGTCACAAGCCTGTCACACAACTCCCTCAACTCAATCGACAGAATCCAGCGGCAGTACCATCTTCAACCTAAGACGCCTCCAAGCCTACACAAAAACCGGAACTCAACAGATGTTTAAACTGCAATATGCAGACGACTCTGCACCCCTGGCTCACACCCCAGAATCCATGCAACACGCCTTCAACCCGGTCTCCTCCTTCTATTGCTCAACTCTTATCCACGTCCCCCTCGCTCCGTACCTTCAACATCAGTGATGTTCACCTCACATTGGTACCCCCATTTCATCTACCTCGGTTCTGCCCTCTCCACTACGTGTTTCCTCGACGACGAAATCCACACTCGCGTCAACAGAGCCTCCTTTGGACGCCTCCGGGCCAGGGTCTTTGCGAACCGTAACCTCAAGACCCATACCAAGGTGGCCGAGAGACCTGGACCCCCGTATAGGCGGCACATCAACATCCAGGAAGCTTTCCACATCAGATGCCTCCAGCGCATCCTCGGGCTACCCTGAGAGGACAAAGTAACCCTACACTGAGATCCTCGCCAACAGCAAGTCGTCCTGCATTGAGGCAAGCGTGGCACAACGGCACCTCTGCTGGCTCTGCCACGTGATCCGCATGGCCTGATCACCACCTCCCCTGTCGAGTTCTCTAAGGCCAACTCAGCGCAGCCGAACGCTCCGCGGGTGGACGGGAAAAGTGCTCCAAGAACCACAGCAAGGACCCGCTGAAGCGCTGTAACATCAATCCCTCCAGCCTGGAACCCCTGGCGCTGGACAGGCCCACCTGGCGGGCCACCTGTGCCAAAGGGGTTCAGGACCTGGAAGACGCCATCTCACGGAGGAGATGCGAGGGACGCACCCAGAGACACCAATGCGCAGCTGGGATGACACCATCCGACACCCAACACACACTGCGTGTCCCAGCTGCAGCAGCAAAGTGCGGCTCTCGCAGCAGCCTTCACAGCCACATGAAGTGGCAAGAGTGCCAAGAGCGCTAACCCATCCCTACTCCCCATCCACAAAAGGAGCAGCGCCACAATCGTCTTCGATGGATAGTCAAGAAGGGTGGGTGAGTGAGTGGGTGGGTGGGTGAGTACGGACAGCCAGATGGACTATCTGTCAACCACGTTATGTATGCCGCTAATCTGGTAATTGCTGCTCACTCAGAGGAAGAGTTGGAGGCGCTGCTGCTGAACCTGGAGCGTGCCACTATGAAGTGGAGCCTTCCCGTCAGCCCCACCAAAACTAAGCACCTGCCTGGGTATTTTGTACCATCAGACACTCCACCCCCAAAACTCCCAATTGGTCATGGGACAGTTGTGGAGAGAGTGGAGAGTTCCTCATACCTGGGCAGTGTGCTCATGACCGGCTCCGGTTTGACAGCAGAGGTCTCACTCCGAATCAGCCGAGCAGCATTATCTTTTCATCGGTTGCGTAACGCTGTGTGGAAGCTACCTGATCTGTCGCTCCGCACGAAGCTTCAAGTCTTCTCGGCCACAGTCATTCCCTCCCTTCTCTACGCTTGCGAAACGTGGACCACCCTAATGGAACATCTTCGCTGGATAGAAACATTTCGGCTGGCCTGCCTACGATCCATCCTGGGGTTAACCAGGATGGATTGTGTGAGGAGCTCACAAATTCTTGAAAGATCTGGACAAAGTCTCATCGGTGAGCTCCTCCGGCAGGCAAGGCTGCGTTGGCTGGGTCATGTAGCCCGCTTGCCCACCCACCGCATGCCTAAACAGCTTTTGTTCGGCCGGATTGAGGGGGCTAAACGGGCGCGGCACGGGCTAGTGTAGAGATGGAGTGATGTGGTACAAGACGATGTGGAGCTGAGTGAACTTGCTGATGACTGGTACCAGCGGTGTCAAGATCGGCCTCTGTGGAGGAGGCTCGTGAAGGACGCTGCTACTGGGCAATTGGAGGCAGTCAACCGTCCAAAAGCAACGGAGGGCGGAGGAGCGACGCTCACAACAACGAGCGGAGCGACGGGCGGATAAAAACAGCAAGTTAGCACAGTAGGGGGCACAGGTGGTGCATCAGCCAGTCATCTCGGTCATCTCAGTCAGTCGACCCGTGGCACCTGCTGGGTCTGCCCCGTGATCTCCTGCCAGCGGGCGTTTGATACTTCACGTGGCCTCAAGGTGCACATGGCCTGGCACAAGCGTCGTGGTGACGTCACCGCCACTTAGTGGCGAATGGCGGTTGTTGAGTGAGTTAGGTGAAATAAAAACACAAATCTAATATACTTAGAAATGTAATGTAATACAACAGAGAGTCGGATAACACATTGACTGTTATGTTATCCGACTCTCTGTTGTATAACATTACATTTCTAAGTATACTAGATTTGTGTTTCTATTTCATTTGTACCTGATGATGATTGCTTGTGTTGCAATCGAAACGTCGTCGTATGCTAGTATTTAATTTATTATTTTCTCTTCCTACGTGACTTTACCGAAATAACCAAAGAGTAATTCCTGCAACCACGAAAGCTCCAAATTAAGTATCAGTTAGGTGAGTTAGGTGAGTGCATTCGTTTATCATCGGTTGTATTTAACTTGATTCCTCGGTGTGTGTCTGGGTCAAATCTTGTAATCAACATTTCGTCCACTTCCCGTTGTCCAATCAATTCCACATTTAGCACACGGACTCAGATCCGGTGACAATGCGTGCCTGCATCAACATCGGCATCAATTCATTGGCTACTTTAGAGCAATTTACATTGTGTATGGACGCCTTATTATTTGTATATATATTTGTGTGTAGAGGAAAAACGCCACGGTCCCTAAGCTCTCGAATCGCCGCGCGCTGCCCTCGGGCGCGAGTTACTGGCACCCTCCTCACTCCACACAAACAAAAGTGGTACATTGCAGATGAATTTATAAAGTCATCAATTAATTCAAGTAACCGTTGATGTGGGATAAGGCGCCGCATCATTGGCGTACGTCTCGACCGTGAGTTAAACGAAGTTGTTAATAAACGCGTCGTTGTTTTTAAAACAACTTGCTTAAGGAGAATTATTTTAAGGATAATTATTTTGGCTGGCGACTTTCGAGCGCAGGAATCGATAAAAGTCGACTCCTTTACACGACACTTTGCCGAATCGATTCTCGCCACGTGTTAATTCACGGTCCGGGGTTCCCCCTCCCCCGACAATTCAGATGCCGGGCGCAGTCCCCCTCCACCCCCGCCCCCCTCAAGTCGCGGGCGCCACGATTCAGGTTCTGGGGCCCCCGACACCCCCACCCGCTAATTCAGGCTCCGGGGCCCGCGACACCCCAACCCGCTAATTCAGGGTTTGGGGCCGCCGGAAGCGGAAACTGCAAACCGGTGACCCCTGACCCGGCGCGCGGGAGACGGAGTGAGAGGCGAGGTGAGGGGAGGCGAGGTGAGGTGGTGGTGGTGAGGTGAGGTGAGGTGGTGGTGAGGGGTGGCGAGGGGAGGTGGTGGTGAGGGGAGGTGGTGGTGAGGGGAGGTGGTGGTGAGGCGAGGTGGTGGTGAGGCGAGGTGGTGGTGAGGCGAGGTGGTGGTGAGGCGAGGTGGTGGTGAGGCGAGGTGGTGGTGAGGCGAGGTGGTGGTGAGGCGAGGTGGTGGTGAGGCGAGGTGGTGGTGAGGCGAGGTGGTGGTGAGGCGAGGTGGTGGTGAGGCGAGGTGGTGGTGAGGCGAGGTGGTGGTGAGGCGAGGTGGTGGTGAGGCGAGGTGGTGGTGAGGCGAGGTGGTGGTGAGGCGAGGTGGTGGTGAGGCGAGGTGGTGGTGAGGCGAGGTGGTGGTGAGGCGAGGTGGTGGTGAGGCGAGGTGGTGGTGAGGCGAGGTGGTGGTGAGGCGAGGTGGTGGTGAGGCGAGGTGGTGGTGAGGCGAGGTGGTGGTGAGGCGAGGTGGTGGTGAGGCGAGGTGGTGGTGAGGCGAGGTGGTGGTGAGGCGAGGTGGTGGTGAGGCGAGGTGGTGGTGAGGCGAGGTGGTGGTGAGGCGAGGTGGTGGTGAGGCGAGGTGGTGGTGAGGCGAGGTGGTGGTGAGGCGAGGTGGTGGTGAGGCGAGGTGGTGGTGAGGCGAGGTGGTGGTGAGGCGAGGTGGTGGTGAGGCGAGGTGGTGGTGAGGCGAGGTGGTGGTGAGGCGAGGTGGTGGTGAGGCGAGGTGGTGGTGAGGCGAGGTGGTGGTGAGGCGAGGTGGTGGTGAGGCGAGGTGGTGGTGAGGCGAGGTGGTGGTGAGGCGAGGTGGTGGTGAGGCGAGGTGGTGGTGAGGCGAGGTGGTGGTGAGGCGAGGTGGTGGTGAGGCGAGGTGGTGGTGAGGCGAGGTGGTGGTGAGGCGAGGTGGTGGTGAGGCGAGGTGGTGGTGAGGCGAGGTGGTGGTGAGGCGAGGTGGTGGTGAGGCGAGGTGGTGGTGAGGCGAGGTGGTGGTGAGGCGAGGTGGTGGTGAGGCGAGGTGGTGGTGAGGCGAGGTGGTGGTGAGGCGAGGTGGTGGTGAGGCGAGGTGGTGGTGAGGCGAGGTGGTGGTGAGGCGAGGTGGTGGTGAGGCGAGGTGGTGGTGAGGCGAGGTGGTGGTGAGGCGAGGTGGTGGTGAGGCGAGGTGGTGGTGAGGCGAGGTGGTGGTGAGGCGAGGTGGTGGTGAGGCGAGGTGGTGGTGAGGCGAGGTGGTGGTGAGGCGAGGTGGTGGTGAGGCGAGGTGGTGGTGAGGCGAGGTGGTGGTGAGGCGAGGTGGTGGTGAGGCGAGGTGGTGGTGAGGCGAGGTGGTGGTGAGGCGAGGTGGTGGTGAGGCGAGGTGGTGGTGAGGCGAGGTGGTGGTGAGGCGAGGTGGTGGTGAGGCGAGGTGGTGGTGAGGCGAGGTGGTGGTGAGGCGAGGTGGTGGTGAGGCGAGGTGGTGGTGAGGCGAGGTGGTGGTGAGGCGAGGTGGTGGTGAGGCGAGGTGGTGGTGAGGCGAGGTGGTGGTGAGGCGAGGTGGTGGTGAGGCGAGGTGGTGGTGAGGCGAGGTGGTGGTGAGGCGAGGTGGTGGTGAGGCGAGGTGGTGGTGAGGCGAGGTGGTGGTGAGGCGAGGTGGTGGTGAGGCGAGGTGGTGGTGAGGCGAGGTGGTGGTGAGGCGAGGTGGTGGTGAGGCGAGGTGGTGGTGAGGCGAGGTGGTGGTGAGGCGAGGTGGTGGTGAGGCGAGGTGGTGGTGAGGCGAGGTGGTGGTGAGGCGAGGTGGTGGTGAGGCGAGGTGGTGGTGAGGCGAGGTGGTGGTGAGGCGAGGTGGTGGTGAGGCGAGGTGGTGGTGAGGCGAGGTGGTGGTGAGGCGAGGTGGTGGTGAGGCGAGGTGGTGGTGAGGCGAGGTGGTGGTGAGGCGAGGTGGTGGTGAGGCGAGGTGGTGGTGAGGCGAGGTGGTGGTGAGGCGAGGTGGTGGTGAGGCGAGGTGGTGGTGAGGCGAGGCGGTGGTGAGGCGAGGCGGTGGTGAGGCGAGGCGGTGGTGAGGCGAGGCGGTGGTGAGGCGAGGCGGTGGTGAGAGGCGAGGCGGTGGTGAGGCGAGGCGGTGGTGAGGCGAGGCGGTGGTGAGGCGAGGCGGGTGGTGAGGCGAGGCGGTGGTGAGGCGAGGCGGTGGTGAGGCGAGGCGGTGGTGAGGCGAGGCGGTGGTGAGGCGAGGCGGTGGTGAGGCGAGGCGGTGGTGAGGCGAGGCGGTGGTGAGGCGAGGCGGTGGTGAGGCGAGGCGGTGGTGAGGCGAGGCGGTGGTGAGGCGAGGCGGTGGTGAGGCGAGGCGGTGGTGAGGCGAGGCGGTGGTGAGGCGAGGCGGTGGGTGAGGCGAGGCGGTGGTGAGGCGAGGCGGTGGTGAGGCGAGGCGGTGGTGAGGCGAGGCGGTGGTGAGGCGAGGCGGTGGTGAGGCGAGGCGGTGGTGAGGCGAGGCGGTGGTGAGGCGAGGCGGTGGTGAGGCGAGGCGGGTGGTGAGGCGAGGCGGTGGTGAGGCGAGGCGGTGGTGAGGCGAGGCGGTGGTGAGGCGAGGCGGTGGTGAGGCGAGGCGGTGGTGAGGCGAGGCGGTGGTGAGGCGAGGCGGTGGTGAGGCGAGGCGGTGGTGAGGCGAGGCGGTGGTGAGGCGAGGCGGTGGTGAGGCGAGGCGGTGGTGAGGCGAGGCGGTGGTGAGGCGAGGCGGTGGTGAGGCGAGGCGGTGGTGAGGCGAGGCGGTGGTGAGGCGAGGCGGGTGGTGAGGCGAGGCGGTGGTGAGGCGAGGCGGTGGTGAGGCGAGGCGGTGGTGAGGCGAGGCGGTGGTGAGGCGAGGCGGTGGTGAGGCGAGGCGGTGGTGAGGCGAGGCGGTGGTGAGGCGAGGCGGTGGTGAGGCGAGGCGGTGGTGAGGCGAGGCGGTGGTGAGGCGAGGCGGTGGTGAGGCGAGGCGGTGGTGAGGCGAGGCGGGTGGTGAGGCGAGGCGGTGGTGAGGCGAGGCGGTGGTGAGGCGAGGCGGTGGTGAGGCGAGGCGGGTGGTGAGGCGAGGCGGTGGTGAGGCGAGGCGGTGGTGAGGTGAGGCGAGGTGGTGGCGAGGTGGTGGCGAGGTGGTGGTGAGGTGGTGGTGAGGTGGTGGTGAGGTGGTGGTGAGGTGGTGGTGAGGTGGTGGTGAGGTGGTGGTGAGGTGGTGGTGAGGGGAGGCGAGGTGAGGTGGTGGTGAGGGGACGTGGTGGTGAGGGGTGAGGGGAGGCGAGGGGAGGTGGTGGTGAGGTGGTGGTGAGGGGAGGTGGTGTTGAAGGGAGGTGGTGGTGAGGGGAGGTGGTGGTGAGGGGAGGTGGTGGTGAGGCGAGGTGGTGGTGAGGTGGTGGTGAGGGGTGGCGAGGGGAGGTGAGGTGGTGGTGAGGGGAGGTGAGGTGAGGTGGTGGTGAGGGGTGGCGAGGAGAGGTGAGGTGGTGGTGAGGGGAGGTGGTGGTGAGGGGAGGTGGTAGTGAGGTGGTGGTGAGGGGTGGCGAGGGGAGGTGAGGTGGTGCTGAGGGGAGGCGAGGTGAGGTGGTGGTGAGGGGACGTGGTGGTGAGGGGTGAGGGGAGGCGAGGGGAGGTGGTGGTGAGGTGGTGGTGAGGGGAGGTGGTGGTGAGGGGAGGTGGTGGTGAGGCGAGGTGGTGGTGAGGTGGTGGTGAGGGGTGGCGAGGGGAGGTGAGGTGGTGGTGAGGGGAGGTGAGGTGAGGTGAGGTGGTGGTGAGGGGTGGCGAGGGGACGAGAGGTGAGGTGGTGGTGAGGGGAGGTGGTGGTGAGGGGAGGTGGTGGTGAGGGGAGGTGGTGGTGAGGCGAGGTGGTGGTGAGGCGAGGTGGTGGTGAGGTGGTGGTGAGGGGTGGCGAGGGGAGGTGAGGTGGTGGTGAGGGGAGGTGGTGGTGAGGGGAGGCGAGGTGGTGGTGAGGGGAGGCGAGGTGGTGGTGAGGGGAGGTGAGGTGGTGGTGAGGGGAGGCCAGGTGGTGGTGAGGGGAGGTGAGGTGGTGTTGAGGGGAGGCGAGGCGAGGTGGTGGTGAGTGGAGGTGAGGTGGTGGTGAGGGGTGGTGAGGGGAGGCGAGGTGAGGTGGTGGTGAGGGGAGGTGAGGTGAGGTGGTGGTGGTGAGGGGAGGCGAGGTGGTGGTGAGGGGAGGCGAGGTGGTGGTGAGGGGAGGCGAGGGGAGGCGAGGGGAGGTGGTGGTGAGGGGAGGCGAGGTGGTGGCGAGGGGAGGTGAGGTGGTGGTGAGGGGAGGCGAGGTGAGATGGTGAGGGGAGGCGAGGGGAGGTGGTGGTGAGGGGAGGCGAGGTGAGGTGGTGGTGAGGGGAGGTGAGGTGAGGTGGTGGTGAGGGGAGGCGAGGGGAGGTGGTGGTGAGGGGAGGCGAGGTGGTGGTGAGGGGAGGTGAGGTGAGGTGGTGGTGAGGTGAGGTGGTGGTGAGGGGAGGCGAGGGGAGGCGTGGGGAGGTGGTGGTGAGGGGAGGCGAGGTGGTGGTGAGGGGAGGTGAGGTGGTGGTGAGGGGAGGTGAGGTGAGGTGGTGGTGAGGGGAGGTGAGGTGAGGTGGTGGTGAGGGGAGGCGAGGGGAGGCGAGGTGAGGGGAGGCGAGGGGAGGTGGTGGTGAGGGGAGGCGAGGTGGTGGTGAGGGGAGGTGAGGTGAGGTGGTAGTGAGGGAGGTGAGGTGAGTGGTGGTGAGCGGTGGTGGTGAGGGGAGAGTGAGGGGGAGGGGAGGCGAGGTGAGGTGGTGGTGAGGGGAGGGAGAGGTGAGGGGCGGTGAGGTGAGGTGGTGGTGAGGGGAGGCGAGGTGGTGGTGAGGGAGGTGAGGTGAGGGAGAGGCGAGGTGAGGTGGTGGTGAGGGGAGGTGAGGTGGGTTATGTTGTTGATACTGCGATTGTTAATGTTGATGATGTTGATATTTATATTGTTAATGATAACATATTGGTGATCGTTGATATTGCTATTGTTGTTGATGTTTATATTTCTATTGTTGATGTTTATATTGTTATTGATGTTGTTGCGTGGTTCACAGGAGGAATAGGAGGAGGATCAGCAAGCGATGGCGCTGGTCCAGGCTGACCCCGCTCAGCTGGTGGTCGGCGGTGGGGGGGGCGGTGGGGCGGGCGGCCCCGGCCACGTCTCCCTCAGCCTCCTCATGGAATTCCTGCTGCAGAAAACTTACCACGAACTGCTGGTCCTAGCAGAGCTGTGAGACACACCACGACACACTACACACACACCACACACACTACACACACACTACACACACCACTACACACACACTCACACTACACACACTACACACTACACACACTACACACACACTACACACACTACACACACACTACACACACTACACAACACTACACACACTACACACACACACTACACACACACACACACACACTACACACACTACACAACACACCACACACACACTACACACACACACACACACTACCACACACTACACACACACACACACACTACACACACTACACACACACTACACACACTACACACACACTACACACACTACACACACACTACACACACACTACACACACACTACACACACACACACACTACACACACTACACACACACTACACACACACTACACACACTAACACTACACACACTACACACACACTACAACACACACTACACACACACTACACACACACACATCACACACACTACACACACAGACACACACTACTCACCACTACACACACTCACACACTACACACTCACACACACTACACACACACTACACATACACTACACACACACTACACACACACGACACACACACTACACACACACTACACACACACTACACACACACTACACACACACTACACACACACTACACACTACACACACACTACACACACACTACACACACACTACACACACACTACACACACACTACACACACACTACACACACACTACACACACACTACACACACACACTACACACACACTACACACACCACTACACACACACTACACACACACTACACACACACTACACACACACTACACACACACTACACACACACTACACACGACACACACTACACACATACTACACACACACTACACACACACACACACACTCACACACACACTACACACACACACTACACACACCACTACACACACACTACACACACACTACACACACACTACACACACACTACACACACTACACACACCACACACACACTACACACACTACACACACACTACACACACACTACACACTACACACACTACACACACTACACACACACTACACACACTACACACACTACACACACACTACACACACACTACACACACACACTACACACACACTACACACACTACACACACTCTACACCACACACACACTACACACATTACACACACACTACACACACACACTACACACACACTACACACACACTTACACACACTCCACACACTACACACACACTACACACACTACACACACACACACTACACACACTACACACACACTACAGCACACTACACACTACACCACACACTACACACACACACTACACACACTACACACACACTACACACACTACACACACACTACACACACACACCACACACACTACACACACACTACACACACACTACACACTACATACACACTACACACACCACTACACACACTACACACACACTACACACACACTACACACACACACTACACACACACACTACACACACACACTACACACACACTACACACACACACTACACACACACTACACACACACTATACACACACTACACACACACTACACACACACTACACACACACTACACACACTACACACACACTACACACACACTACACACTACACACACACTACACACACACTACACACACACTACACACACACACTACACACACACTACACACACACACTACACACACTACACACACACTACACACACACTACACACACTATACACACACACTATACACACACACTATACACACACACTACACACACACTACACACACACCTACACACACACTACACACACACTACACACACACACTACACACACACTACACACACTACACACTACACACACACACTACACACACACTACACACACACTACACACACACTACACACACACTACACACACACTACACACACACTACACACACACTACACACACTACACACACACTACACACACACTACACACACACTACACACACTACACACACACTACACACACACTACACACACACTACACACTACACACACACCTACACACACACTACACACACACTACACACTACACACACTACACACTACACACACACTACACACACACTACACACACACCACACACACACCACACACACACTACACACACACACTACACACACTACACACACACTACACACACACTACACACACACTACACACACACCACACACACACTACACACACACTACACACACACTACACACACACTACACACACACTACACACACACACTACACACACACACTACACACACACTACACACACACTACACACACACTACACACACTACACACACACTACACACACACTACACACACACTACACACACCACACACACACTACACACACTACACACACACTACACACACACTACACACACACTACACACACTACACACACTACACACACACTACACACACACACTACACACACACTACACACACTACACACACACTATACACTACACACACTACACACACACTACACACACACACTACACACACACTACACACACACACTACACACACACTACACACACACTACACACACTCCACACACTACACACACACTACACACACTACACACACACACTACACACACTACACACACACTACACACACTACACACTACACACACACTACACACTACACACACTACACACACTACACACACTACACACACACTACACACACTACACACACACTACACACACTACACACACACTACATACACTACACACACACTACACACACACTACACACACACACCACACACACACTACACACATACTACACACACACTACACACACACTACACACTACACACACTACACACACACTACAGACACTACACACACTACACACACTACACACACACACTACACACACACACACACTACACACACTACACACACACACTACACACACTACACACACACTGCACACACTGCACACACTGCACACACTGCACACACGACACACACTACACACACTACACACACTACACACACTGCACACACTGCACACACTGCACACACGACACACACTACACACACACTACACACACTACACACACTACACACACACTGCACACACTGCACACACACACACTACACACACTGCACACACTGCACACACACACACACTGCACACACTGCACACACTGCACACACTGCACACACGACACACACTACACACTACACACACACTATACACACTACACACACACACACTACACACACACTACACACACTGCACACACACTCCACACACTACACACACACTACACACACACTACACACACACTACACACACACACTGCACACACACTACACACACACACTGCACACACACTACACACACTACACACACACTGCACACACACTACACACACTACACACACACTACACACACTACACACACACACTACTCACACTGTACACATACATACACTACACACACACACTCTACACACACTACACACACTACACACACTACACACACACTACATACACGCTACACACACACTACACACACACACTACACACACACTACACACACACGACACACACACTACACACACACTACACACACTGCACACACTGCACACACTGCACACACACACTATACACACTACACACACACTACACACACACACTACACACACACTACACACACAACACACTACACACACACTATACACACTACATACACACTACACACACTACACACACACTATACACACACACTATACACACACACTACACACACTACACACACACACTATACACACACACACTACACACACACACACTACACACACACACACTACACACACACTACACACACACACTACCCACACACACACACACACTACACACACTACACACACACACTATACACACACACACTACACACACACTACACACACACACACTACACACACACTAAACACACACACTACCCACACACACTACACACACTACACACACTACACACAACACACTACACACACTACACACACTACACACAACACACACAACACACACACACACTACACACACTACACACACTACACACACTATACACACCACACACACTATACACACTACACACACACTACACACACACCCCACATACTACACACACAGCACTCACTGCACACACTGCACACACTACACACACACATACACTACACACACACACACTACACACACACACTACACACACCACACACACTACACACACACTACAGACACACTACACACTAAACACACAACACACACTGCACTACACACACGCTACACACACACTTCACACACTACACACACAGCACTCACTGCACACACTGCACACACTACACACACACATACACTACACACACTACACACACTACACACAGACACACTACACACAGACACACTACACACACTGCACACAGACACACCACGAGCTGCTGGTCCTAGCAGAGCTTTGAGACTTGCAGAGACACACTACACATACTACACACAGGCTCACAGACGCACCACACCGAGACACCACACTGAGATACCACACTGCATCACACTGTGTACCTCACTTGAGGCACGCCCTGGTTACTCACCGTGATGATGCTATTGCCGTTACAGACTCCCACGCAAGACCGACATGGAGAGGTGAGGGGCGTGGGTGGGTAGCTGTGTGGGTAGGTGTGTGTGAGTGTGTGTGTGGTGTAGCAGTCAAACTCCCATCGGTGAGCTCCTCCGGCAGGCAAGGCTGCGTTGGCTGGGTCAAGTAGCCCACATGCCCAGCCACCGCATGCCTAAACAGCTTTTGTTTGGCCGGATAGAGGGGGCTAAACGGGCATGGCATGGGCTAGAGAAGAGATGGAGTGATGTGGTACAGGAAGAGTGGACTTGCCGATGACTGGAACCAGCGGTGTCAAGATCGGCCTCTGTGGAGGAGGCTCGTGAAGGACGCTACTGGGCAGTTGGAGGCGGTCGCCCTTCAGCAACAGCAGAAGGCGGAGTAGCGACGCTCACAACAATGAGCAGAGCGCCAGGCAGATAAAACACAGGGAATTGGCACAGTAGGTGGCACAGCTGGTAGTGCATCTGCTAGTTATCTCAGTCAGTCAACCCATGGCACCTGCTGGGTCTGTCCCGAGACCTCCTGCACCTAACTTGGCAACCCATGGCACCTGCTGGGTCTGTCCCGAGACCTCCTGCACCTAACTTGGCAACCCATGGCACCTGCTGGGTCTGTCCCTTGACCTCCTGCACCTAACTTGGCAACCCATGGCACCTGCTGGGTCTGTCCCTTGACCTCCTGCACCTAACTTGGCAACCCATGGCACCTGCTTGGTCTGTCCCGAGACCTCCTGCTAGCAGCGAGCATTCGACACTTTCACGTGGCCTCAAAGTGCACCTAGCCTGGCACAAGCACAGTGGTGATGTCACCCCTGCTTAGTGGTGAACAGCAGTTGGTGAGCATGTGGTGAGTGTGGAGGAATAGGTAGGTGCCGTAGTGAGGCTGTGGTGGTGGTGAGCGGTAGCAAGTCTAAGAGTGTGGGAGTCTAGGAGTGTCTCCACGTCACTACCCGCGTGTCTCCACGTGTCTCTGTGTCTCACCGCGTGTCTCACCGCCTGTCTCACCATGTGTCTCACCTCATGTCTCACCGTGTGTCTTCACCGTGTCTCCCCGTGTCTCCCCGTGTCTCCCCGTGTCTCCCCGTGTCTCCCCGTGTCTCCCCGTGTCTCCCCCGTGTCTCCCCCGTGTCTCCCCCGTGTCTCCTCCGTGTCTCCCCCGTGTCTCCCCCGTGTCTCCTCCGTGTCTCCCCCGTGTCTCCGCCGTGTTTCCCCGTGTCTCCCCGTGTCTCTCCGTGTCTCCCCCGTGTCTCCCCCGTGTCTCCCCCGTGTCTCCCCCGTGTCTCCCCCGTGTCTCCCCGTGTCTCCCCCGTGTCTCTCCGTGTCTCCCCGTGTCTCTCCGTGTCTCCCCCGTGTCTCCCCCGTGTCTCCCCCGTGTCTCCCCGTGTCTCCCCCGTGTCTCCCCCGTGTCTCCCCGTGTCTCCCCCGTGTCTCCCCCGTGTCTCCGCCGTGTTTCCCCGTGTCTCCCCGTGTCTCTCCGTGTCTCCCCCGTGTCTCCCCCGTGTCTCCCCCGTGTCTCCCCCGTGTCTCCCCCGTGTCTCCGCCGTGTCTCCCCCGTGTCTCCGCCGTGTTTCCCCGTGTCTCCCCGTGTCTCCCCCGTGTCTCCCCCGTGTCTCCCCCGTGTCTCCCCCGTGTCTCCCCCGTGTCTCCCCCGTGTCTCCCCGTGTCTCTCCGTGTCTCCTCCGTGTCTCTCCGTGTCTCCTCCGTGTCTCCCCGTGTCTCTCCGTGTCTCCCCGTGTCTCCCCGTGTCTCCCCCGTGTCTCCCCGTGTCTCCCTCGTGTCTCCCCGTGTCTCCCCCGTGTCTCCCCGTGTCTCTCCGTGTCTCCTCCGTGTCTCTCCGTGTCTCCCCGTGTCTCCCCGTGTCTCCCCCATGTCTCCCCCGTGTCTCCCCGTGTCTCCCCGTGTCTCCCCCGTGTCTCCCCGTGTCTCCCCCGTGTCTCCCCGTGTCTCTCCGTGTCTCCTCCGTGTCTCTCCGTGTCTCTCCGTGTCTCCCCGTGTCTCCCCGTGTCTCCCCGTGTCTCCCCCGTGTCTCCCCGTGTCTCCCCGTGTCTCCCCGTGTCTCCCCCGTGTCTCACCGTGTCTCCCCGTGTCTCCTCCGTGTCTCCACCGTGTCTCCCCGTGTCTCTGTGTCTCACCATGTGTCTCACCGCGTGTCTCCCCGTGTCTCCCTGTGTCTCCACCGTGTCTCCCCGTGTCTCCACCGTGTCTCCCCGTGTCTCTGTGTCTCACCGCGTGTCTCCCCCGTGTCTCCCCGTGTCTCCCCGTGTCTCCACGTGTCTCTGTGTCTCACCATGTGTCTCACCGCGTGTCTCACCGTGTTTGTTCTCCCCGTGTTTTCTCCGTATCTTCCCGTGTCTCCAAGCGTGTCCCCGTGCCTCACCGCGGGTCTCCGCGTGCTCCCATGTCTCCGGCAGGAAGATGGAGATCGTGCAGTTTGCGACGCGCACGCGGCAGCTGTTCGTGCGTCTCCTGGCGCTCGTCAAGTGGGCAGGGAACGCGGGAAAGGTGGACAAGTGCGCGGTGAGACCACGACCCCCACGACCCCCACGACCCCCACGACCCCCACGACCCCCACGACCCCCACGACCCCCACGACCCCCACGACCCCTCCTCCGTATCTCCTCCCCATTCATGTCCCAGCTGATCTCGGTTTTCCTCGAGCAAGGCCCAATCCTCCCTCTCCGTGTCTCCCTCTCCCTGTCTCCCTCTCCGTGTCTCCCTCTCCGTGTCTCCCTCTCCCTGTCTCCCTCTCCCTGTCTCCCTCTCCCTGTCTCCCTCTCCGTGTCTCCCTCTCCCTGTCTCCCTCTCCCTGTCTCCCTCTCCCTGTCTCCCTCTCCCTGTCTCCCTCTCCGTGTCTCCCTCTCTCTGTCTCCCTCTCCGTGTCTCCCTCTCCGTGTCTCCCACTCCCTGTCTCCCTCTCCCTGTCTCCCTCTCCGTGTCTCCCTCTCCCTGTCTCCCTCTCCCTGTCTCCCTCTCCCTGTCTCCCTCTCCCTGTCTCCCTCTCCGTGTCTCCCTCTCTCTGTCTCCCTCTCCGTGTCTCCCTCTCCGTGTCTCCCACTCCCTGTCTCCCTCTCCCTGTCTCCCTCTCCCTGTCTCCCTCTCCCTGTCTCCCTCTCCGTGTCTCCCTCTCTCTGTCTCCCTCTCCGTGTCTCCCTCTCCGTGTCTCCCTCTCCCTGTCTCCCTCTCCGTGTCTCCCTCTCCGTGTCTCCCTCTCCCTGTCTCCCTCTCCCTGTCTCCCTCTCCGTGTCTCCCTCTCCGTGTCTCCCTCTCCGTGTCTCCCTCTCCCTGTCTCCCTCTCCCTGTCTCCCTCTCCCTGTCTCCCTCTCCGTGTCTCCCTCTCCCTGTCTCCCTCTCCCTGTCTCCCTCTCCCTGTCTCCCTCTCCCTGTCTCCCTCTCCGTGTCTCCCTCTCCCTGTCTCCCTCTCCCTGTCTCCCCTCTCCGTGTCTCCCACTCCGTGTCTCCCACTCCGTGTCTCCCTCTCCGTGTCTCCCTCTCCGTGTCTCCCTCTCCGTGTCTCCCTCTCCGTGTCTCCCTCTCCCTGTCTCCCTCTCCGTGTCTCCCTCTCCGTGTCTCCCTCTCCGTGTCTCCCTCTCCGTGTCTCCCTCTCCGTGTCTCCCTCTCCCTGTCTCCCTCTCCGTGTCTCCCTCTCCCTGTCTCCCTCTCCGTGTCTCCCTCTCCCTGTCTCCCTCTCCCTGTCTCCCTCTCCGTGTCTCCCTCTCCCTGTCTCCCTCTCCCTGTCTCCCTCTCCGTGTCTCCCTCTCCGTGTCTCCCTCTCCGTGTCTCCCCCGTCCACGTCCCAGCTGATCTCCGGCTTCCTGGAGCAAGGCACGCTGCTGTTTGTGGATTCTGCGGATCGTCTGGCGGCGCTGGCGCGCGACGCGCTGGTGCACGCGCGCCTCCCCGCATTCTCCATCCACTGCGCCATCGACACGCTCACCACGGGCACCTACCCACGCCTCCCCACCTGCATCCGGGTGAGGCACGCTCACCACCACACGCTCACCACCACACACTCACCACCACCACACGCTCACCACCACACACTCACCACCACCACACGCTCACCACCACACACTCACCACCACCACACGCTCACCACCACACACTCACCACCACCACACGCTCACCACCACACACTCACCACCACCACACGCTCACCACCACACACTCACCACCACCACACGCTCACCACCACACACTCACCACCACCACACGCTCACCACCACACACTCACCACCACCACACGCTCACCACCACACACTCACCACCACCACACGCTCACCACCACACACTCACCACCACCACACGCTCACCACCACACACTCACCACCACCACACGCTCACCACCACCACCACAACGCGCTGTAGTGTATCGTGTATACAAGTGTATAGTGTAGTGTATGGTATAGTTTATGTATGAATGTTGGACTTGTTTTGCACCGTACGTAGCCAACCGGGCTAATATAGGGATTTCTATGGGTGTCTCTGAGTCTGGGTGTCTCTGAGTCTGGGTGTCTCTGAGTCTGGGTGTCTCTGAGTCTGGGTGTCTCCGAGTCTGGGTGTCTCCGAGTCTGGGTGTCTCCGAGTCTGGGTGTCTCCGAGTCTGGGTGTCTCTGAGTCTGGGTGTCTCTGAGTCTGGGTGTCTCCGAGTCTGGGTGTCTCCGAGTCTGGGTGTCTCCGAGTCTGGGTGTCTCCGAGTCTGGGTGTCTCCGAGTCTGGGTGTCTCCGAGTCTGGGTGTCTCCGAGTCTGGGTGTCTCCGAGTCTGGGTGTCTCCGAGTCTGGGTGTCTCCGAGTCTGGGTGTCTCCGAGTCTGGGTGTCTCCGAGTCTGGGTGTCTCCGAGTCTGGGTGTCTCCGAGTCTGGGTGTCTCCGAGTCTGGGTGTCTCTGAGTCTGGGTGTCGGCGGGTCTCTGTGCACGTGTAGCGAGTCCAAATGAGTTGCAGACGTTGTCTTGGGAGCAACACGATTTACTACAACACAACAACACAGCAACACAACAACACAGCAACACAACAACACAACAACACAGCCTACACTTGGCTGTTGAACGCCCATCTAGCCACACTACATTCACTACATTTGTATTTAAACTTATTCCGCATCGCACATAGCCAACGGTGCCAATTGTAGCGCATTGCAGCACGCTAACCCCACTGCACCACCGCTTCCCAACGTAGACACTGAAACTCACCATCACACACTCACCACGCACACACAGCACTTATACACACGTACACACACTCTCACTACACCCTCACCACACCATCACCACCACCATACACACTCTCCCTTGTCATCGCATTGTTGTTGACTTGTTGACTTGTTGTTGTTGTTGTGGCTTGCCGGGTGTTGTAGGATAAGATCATCCCGCCGGACCCAATCACCCGAGCGGAGAAGTTGTCGACTCTGGTGCACCTCAACCACATCCTGCAGCACCGACTCATCAGCACTCACCTGCCTCCACGCCTCGCCTCACTCACCGTGGGTCAGTTACTCACCAACTCACTCACCCACCTACTCACTTACCCACCCTCTCACTCACCCATCCACCCACCCTCTCACCCATCCACCCACCCAACCACCCACCCACTCATTCATTCACCCACTCACTCACCCACTCATCTACTCACCCACCCACCCACACACCCTCTCACTCACTCACTCACCCTCTCACTCACTCACCCACCCTCTCACTCACTCACCCATCCACCCACCCACTCACTCACGCACTCACTCACCCACTCACTCACTCACCCACCCATCCACTCACCCACTCACTCACCCACTCACTCACCCACCCATCCACTCGTCCATGTCTTGGCTTATATCACCCCTGTCTCCCCTTGCCTCAACCGTGTCCCGATGTGTCTCACCCCCCGTGTTTCCGCATATCCCCACATGCCCCCCCGTGTCCCCCCTCCCCGTGCCCCCCCCCTCCCCGTGTCCCCCCCCCCCCACGTGTCCCCCCCCCCATGTCCCCCTTCCATGTACCCTCCCGTGTCCCACCCGTGTCTCACCCGTGTCCCCCTCATGTCCACCTCCATGTCCACTCCCATGTCCACCCCTGTGTCCATCCCCATATCCCAGAGCGGGGCCGGGTGAGGCTGTGCGTGGACGGTGAGTTTGAGGCGGTGCTCACCGTCATGGGGGACGACCCGGACATCCCCTGGAGACTCCTCAAGCTGCGCATCCTGGTGCAGGACAGAGACACGGGGGGTGAGTGTCGGCTCACCAACACCACCACCACCAGCACGCTCACCAACACCACCACGCTCACCACCACACGCTCACCAACACCACCACCAGCACGCTCACCAACACCACCACCAGCACGCTCACCAACACCACCACGCTCACCACCACACGCTCACCAACACCACCACCAGCACGCTCACCAACACCACCACCAACACGCTCACCAACACCACCACGCTCACCACCACATGCTCACCAACACCACCACCAGCACGCTCACCAACACCACCACGCTCACCACCACATGCTCACCAACACCACCACTAACACGCTCGCCAACAACACCACGCTCACCACCACATGCTCACCAACACCACCACCAACACGCTCACCAACACCACCACCAGCACGCTCACCAACACCACCACGCTCACCACCACATGCTCACCAACACCACCACGCTCACCACCACATGCTCACCACCACCACCACCATCACCACCACGACCACACGCTCACCGTCACCACACGCTCACCGTCACCACACGCTCACCAACACCACCATGCTCACCACCACCACCACGACCACACGCTCACCACCACCACCACGACCAACACGCTCACCGTCACCACCATACGTTGCATGTTCATCACGTGTCCGCGTGCGGTTAATGCAGACTCGACCCCTTGCAAGCGGTAGCTGTGTGGTGTTTGAACATCTTCACGCAACTCCTGTTGTATTATTGCCGAAGGGGTAAACACCTAATTCTCTTTTTTCATTTTAACACAACTCCTGTATTCTGGCCGGAAAGAGTAAATGCCATTTAGTTTTTCATCATCTTGATATTGGCCTCTGGGATGTCATGGACATCCGTGCCGTGCGGTGAGGTTAGACACGCAGATGTGATAGCCGCCTCCCCTGGTGCTTTTTCATTGCAGTTTCATGACGAGACCAGCGAGCCTAACTATCTTTATACACACACGTGACACAAGTTGCCTGGAGTATGGAAGGCGAGGACATGAAATGAAGGGGTCTACAAACATTACATTGGTGACACTGAGATAGTAACAGGCACGCGCTTATTGCCCGCGGCTCCATCCAGTTTCTGAGGGGTTGCGCAATCAGAGGGGAGGCTGAGCTCGTCGCTGCCTCACCTCTCGACTCTCCCTCTATTTGCAGCGGAGCTCCGCAAATTTGCCGATTTTGACTTTAAAAGTTATTGGAATCATACAGAAATGACATTTATAACACAGATCAGTGGAAAAATCTAATTTTTTTTTTTTACTTTTCCTAAAAACTATTTTCTTTGGAGTATGACAGGCGAGGCTCTGCCTCCCCTGACTGCACATCCCTGATGGATACACCAGCTCGACCCTCCCAGTTATTGTGTGTGCGTGTGTGTGTGCGCGTGTGTGCGTGTGTGCGTGCGTGCGTGTGTGTGCGTGTGTGTGTGTGTGTGTTTGTGCGTGTGTGTGCGTGCGTGTGTGTGTGTGTGTGTCCGTGTGCGCGCGTGTGTGTGTGCTGGTGTGTGTGTGTGTGCGTGTGTGCGTGTGTGTGTGCGCGTGTGTGCGCGTGTGTGTGTGTTGTTGTTGTCTCCGTGCAGACGGTCGTGCGCTGGTGCACGCCGTCCAGGTGGACTTCCTGCACCAGCTGGTGCAGAGCCGCCTCTTCTGTGACGAGCGTCCGCTGCAGGACATGTACAGCTGCCTGCGTATCCTCTACCCACTGCTGCTGCTGCTGCTGCAGAAGCCGCTTCACCCACTCTGAATATCGCTGTGCGGAGCTGATGGCAGCTCCTCGAAAGATCTGGACATGGGCTCATAGCTAAAGTATTTTGAGTTTTCCACGTAAGGCCCACTGAGCTATTTTTCATGAGCGACGTGGCCATCACGAACGATCGCTCAACAAAGCGGCTCATCATCACGTGGACATTTATAGAAGCCAAATAACTCTAAAATGCATCCCGTCAAATCTCAAAGCGGAGGGAAAAACCGGAGGGCCCGGAGAAAATTCCACGCAGTGACCAGCATGCCAGGCGAGGTAGTTAACATCTCCTAGCTACTGTGATGATGAGAGAGAGAGACTCTATACAGCTTCAAGCGTCAAGGTCCGGGGTTGAACCCACGACCTCCTGCATGCCAGGCGAGGGAGTTAACATCTCATAGCCACCCTCCTTGTGCCTTCCTTGACTCGTCCCCTTGCCCCCCCAGACTCGTTCTGCCTCTCGCTGCAGCTGGAGGTGCTCCACTCGCAGGCGCGGTCGCTGATCCGCGAGCGCTGGGGAGAGCTGGTGCTGGTGGAGCACTACTCACCAGGACACAGCCTCACACTGCTAGTGTGGAAGTGAGTGCGGTGGTGAGCGTGGTGGTGAGTGTGGTGGTGAGTGGGGTGGTGAGTGGGGTGGTGAGTGTGGTGGTGAGTGGGGTGGTGAGTGTGGTGGTGAGTGGGGTGGTGAGTGGGGTGGTGAGTGTGGTGGTGAGTGTGGTGGTGAGTGTGGTGAGTGGGGTGGTGAGTGGGGTGGTGAGTGTGGTGGTGAGTGGGGTGGTGAGTGGGGTGGTGAGTGTGGTGGTGAGTGTGGTGGTGAGTGGGGTGGTGAGTGTGGTGGTGAGTGTGGTGGTGAGTGGGGGGTGAGTGTGGTGGTGAGTGTGGTGGTGAGTGTGGTGGTGAGTGTGGTTGTGAGTGTGGTGGTGAGTGGGGTGGTGAGTGGGGTGGTGAGTGGGGGGTGAGTGTGGGGGTGAGTGGGGTGGTGAGTGTGGTGGTGAGTGGAGGGTGAGTGTGGTGGTGAGTGGGGTGGTGAGGGGTGGTGAGTGTGGTGGTGAGTGTGGTGGTGAGTGGGGTGGTGAGTGGGGTGGTGAGTGGGGGGTGAGTGTGGTGGTGAGTGGGGGGTGAGTGTGGTGGTGAGTGTGGTTGTGAGTGGGGTGGTGAGTGGGGTGGTGAGTGGGGTGGTGAGTGGGGGGTGAGTGTGGGGGTGAGTGGGGTGGTGAGTGTGGTGGTGAGTGGGGGGTGAGTGTGGTGGTGAGTGGGGTGGTGAGTGGGGTGGTGAGTGTGGTGGTGAGTGGGGGGTGAGTGTGGTGGTGAGTGGGGGGTGAGTGTGGTGGTGAGTGGGGTGGTGAGTGGGGTGGTGAGTGTGGTGGTGAGTGGGGGGTGAGTGGGGTGGTGAGTGGGGTGGTGAGTGGGGTGGTGAGTGGGGTGGTGAGTGGGGTGGTGAGTGGGGTGGTGAGGGGGTGGTGAGTGTGGTGGTGAGTGGGGTGGTGAGTGGGGTGGTGAGTGTGGTGGTGAGTGGGGGGTGAGTGTGGTGGTGAGTGGGGGGTGAGTGTGGTGGTGAGTGGGGGGTGAGTGTGGTGGTGAGTGGGGGGTGAGTGTGGTGGTGAGTGGGGTGGTGAGTGGGGTGGTGAGTGTGGTGGTGAGTGGGGGGTGAGTGTGGTGGTGAGTGGGGGGTGAGTGTGGTGGTGAGTGGGGGGTGAGTGTGGTTGTGAGTGTGGTGGTGAGTGGGGTGGTGAGTGGGGTGGTGAGTGGGGGGTGAGTGTGGGGGTGAGTGGGGTGGTGAGTGGGGGGTGAGTGTGGGGGTGAGTGGGGTGGTGAGTGGGGTGGTGAGTGTGGTGGTGAGTGTGGTGGTGAGTGTGGTGGTGAGTGTGGTGGTGAGTGTGGTGGTGAGTGTGGTGGTGAGTGTGGTGGTGAGTGGGGTGGTGAGTGGGGTGGTGAGTGACGTGGTGAGTGGGGTGGTGAGTGGAGTGGTGAGTGGGGTGAGGGAGAGAGCTGGTGAGCGCCACTCACTCTTGACAGCCTCACGCTGCTTGTGTGGTGGTGAGTGGGGGGTGAGTGTGGTGGTGAGTGTGGTGGTGAGTGTGGTGGTGAGTGTGGTGGTGAGTGTGGTGGTGAGTGTGGTGGGGGGGGGGAGCGGTGGTGCAACGGTTAGCGCTGTGCTTGCGCTGCGAGCCCGGCAGAGAACCCGAGTTCGATCCTCGCTCACGACCAGCACCAGTGACTTATCTGAACCCGATTTCGGGCCTCCCCTAGGTCGACTCAGCCTTCAACTGAGTACGTAGTGGCAGCGTGTGGAGTCAGCGTAGCAGCACTGTGGTGCTGGCCGCCCACCCCCTGGTGTGAGCCTCAGCGGCGGCCTCCATGGGTGCTGCGACTCGCTACTAACAGCACTTGCCACAGACAGCCTGTGTGAGGCTACGTGGGTGTGTGGGCTTCCTCTAGGTGGACTCAGCCCGTAATCACGCGTCCGTGCGTCTGTCCATGCAGTCAACAGATCCTGGCCCGCCGTTCTGGCTCCGCCCCCGTGTACAAGGTGCTGGTGCAGATCGACCAATCGGACGCCTCCAAGCCCCTGCAGGTGTCACATGACCCCCCACTGCCGCCTATCGACAACCACCTGGTTCAGAGGGCGATGCAGGTGAGTGGCGGCACTGCACGGAGAGAGTAGACAGACGGCACACGCAGAGTACAGTCGCCTGTTCACTCGCCTGTTCACTCACCTGTTCACTCGCCTGTTCACTCACCTGTTCACTCACCTGTTCACTCGCCTGTTCACTCGCCTGTTCACTCACCTGTTCACTCGCCTGTTCACTCACCTGTTCACTCGCCTGTTCACTCACCTGTTCACTCGCCTGTTCACTCGCCTGTTCACTCACCTGTTCACTCGCCTGTTCACTCGCCTGTTCACTCGCCTGTTCACTCGCCTGTTCACTCGCCTGTTCACTCGCCTGCTCACTCGCCTGTTCACTCGCCTGCTCACTCGCCTGCTCACTCGCCTGTTCACTCGCCTGTTCACTCGCCTGTTCACTCACCTGCTCACTCGCCTGTTCACTCGCCTGTTCACTCGCCTGTTCACTCACCTGCTCACTCGCCTGTTCACTCGCCTGTTCACTCGCCTGTTCACTCGCCTGCTCACTCGCCTGCTCACTCGCCTGTTCACTCACCTGTTCACTCGCCTGTTCACTCGCCTGTTCACTCGCCTGTTCACTCGCCTGTTCACTCGCCTGTTCACTCGCCTGTTCACTCGCCTGTTCACTCACCTGCTCACTCGCCTGCTCCCTCACCTGTTCATTCACCTGTTCACTCGCCTGTTCACTCGCCTGTTCACTCACCTGCTCACTCGCCTGTTCACTCACCTGTTCACTCGCCTGTTCACTCGCCTGTTCACTCGCCTGTTCACTCGCCTGTTCACTCACCTGCTCACTCGCCTGCTCACTCGCCTGTTCACTCACCTGTTCATTCACCTGTTCACTCGCCTGTTCACTCGCCTGTTCACTCACCTGCTCACTCGCCTGCTCCCTCACCTGTTCACTCGCCTGTTCACTCGCCTGTTCACTCGCCTGTTCACTCGCCTGTTCACTCGCCTGTTCACTCACCTGTTCACTCGCCTGTTCACTCGCCTGTTCACTCACCTGCTCACTCGCCTGTTCACTCACCTGTTCACTCGCCTGTTCACTCGCCTGCTCACTCGCCTGTTCACTCACCTGTTCACTCACCTGTTCACTCGCCTGTTCACTCGCCTGTTCACTCACCTGCTCACTCGCCTGCTCACTCACCTGTTCACTCGCCTGTTCACTCGCCTGTTCACTCGCCTGTTCACTCACCTGCTCACTCGCCTGCTCACTCGCCTGTTCACTCGCCTGTTCACTCGCCTGTTCACTCGCCTGTTCACTCGCCTGTTCACTCGCCTGTTCACTCACCTGTTCACTCGCCTGTTCACTCACCTGTTCACTCGCCTGTTCACTCACCTGTTCACTCGCCTGTTCACTCACCTGTTCACTCACCTGTTCACTCACCTGTTCACTGTTCACTCGCCTGTTCACTCACCTGTTCACTCACCTGTTCACTCACCTGTTCACTCACCTGTTCACTGTTCACTCGCCTGTTCACTCACCTGTTCACTCGCCTGTTCACTCACCTGTTCACTCACCTGTTCACTCACCTGTTCACTGTTCACTCGCCTGTTCACTCGCCTGTTCACTCGCCTGTTCACTCACCTGTTCACTCGCCTGTTCACTCGCCTGTTCACTCACCTGTTCACTCGCCTGTTCACTCGCCTGTTCACTCACCTGTTCACTCGCCTGTTCACTCACCTGTTCACTCACCTGTTCACTCGCCTGTTCACTCACCTGTTCACTCGCCTGTTCACTCACCTGTTCACTCGCCTGTTCACTCACCTGTTCACTCGCCTGTTCACTCACCTGTTCACTCACCTGTTCACTCGCCTGCTCACTCACCTGTTCACTCGCCTGTTCACTCACCTGTTCACTCACCTGTTCACTCGCCTGTTCACTCACCTGTTCACTCGCCTGTTCACTCACCTGTTCACTCGCCTGTTCACTCGCCTGTTCACTCACCTGTTCACTCGCCTGTTCACTCACCTGTTCACTCGCCTGTTCACTCACCTGTTCACTCACCTGTTCACTCACCTGTTCACTCGCCTGCTCACTCACCTGTTCACTCGCCTGTTCACTCACCTGTTCACTCACCTGTTCACTCACCTGTTCACTCGCCTGTTCACTCGCCTGTTCATTCGCCTGTTCACTCGCCTGTTCACTCGCCTGTTCACTCGCCTGTTCACTCACCTGTTCACTCACCTGTTCACTCGCCTGTTCACTCGCCTGTTCACTCACCTGTTCACTCACCTGTTCACTCGCCTGTTCACTCGCCTGTTCACTCGCCTGTTCACTCACCTGTTCACTCACCTGTTCACTCGCCTGTTCACTCACCTGTTCACTCGCCTGTTCACTCGCCTGTTCACTCGCCTGTTCACTCGCCTGTTCACTCACCTGTTCACTCGCCTGTTCACTCACCTGTTCACTCGCCTGTTCACTCACCTGTTCACTCACCTGTTCACTCACCTGTTCACTCGCCTGCTCACTCACCTGTTCACTCGCCTGTTCACTCACCTGTTCACTCACCTGTTCACTCACCTGTTCACTCGCCTGTTCACTCGCCTGTTCACTCACCTGTTCACTCGCCTGTTCACTCGCCTGTTCACTCGCCTGTTCACTCACCTGTTCACTCACCTGTTCACTCGCCTGTTCACTCGCCTGTTCACTCACCTGTTCACTCGCCTGTTCACTCGCCTGTTCATTCGCCTGTTCACTCGCCTGTTCACTCGCCTGTTCACTCGCCTGTTCACACACCCGCTCACTCACACGCTCATCTGCTCACTCGCACACATGAAGCTGTGAGTCTGCTCGGCCACAATCATGCCCCTCCCTTCCTCTACGCTTGCCGAACGTTGACCAGTCAGAAACTTTCAGGCTGTCCTGCCTACGATCCATCCTGGTTTTAACCAGACTGGATTGTGTGAGGAGCTCACAGATCCTTGTAAGATCTGCAGTGCCATCGGTGAGCTCCTCCGGTGGGCTGGGTCACGTTGCCCGCATGCGCAGCCACCGCATGGCCAAGCGGCTTCTGTTTGGCTGGATAGAGGGGTCTAAATGGGCACGGCACGGGCTGGAGATGGATTGATGCAGTACAGAAGGATCTGGAGCTGAATGGACTGGTACAGGAGGCTCGTGAAGTGCGCTGCTACTGGGCAGTTCGGAGGCAGTCTCCAGCAACAATGGAGGGTGGGTGGTGGGAGTGACGCTCACAACAACGAGCGGAGCGCCGGGTGGTTAAAGCACAGCAAGTTGGTACAGTAGGGGGCACAGGTGGTGCATCAGCCAGTCATCTCGGTCATCTCGGTCAGTCGACCCGTGGCACCTGCTGGGTCTGCCCCGTGACCTCCTGTCAGCGGGCGTTCGACAATTCACGTGGCCTCAAGGTGCACTTGGCCTGGCACAAGCGTCGTGGTGACGTCACCGCCACTTAGTGGCGAATGGCGGGGTGGCTAAAGCACAGCAAGTTGGCACAGGTGGTGCATCTGCCGTTCATCGCTGTCAGTCGACCCATGGCACCTGCTGCCTGTGCCGTGGCCTTCTGCCTGCAGCGAGCCTTGGACACTTCACGTGACCTGGAAGTGCACCTGGCCTGGCACAGGTGCCGTGGTGACCTCACTGCTGCTTAGCGGCCAATTGCTGGTATTGGTATTGGTGTGTCTGTTGAGGCTACACGGGGGACCTTTGTCGGTGTGTGTGTGTGCTGCTGCTGCTGCTGCTGCGGTGGTGGTGGTGGTGGTGCTCAGATTGGGCACCTGTCTCTGGAGAAGCTGCTGATTGACAGTGTCCACGCCCGCGCTCACCAGAAGCTGTACGAGCTCAAGGCCCTGCTCAGGGCACACAACCCCAACGAGAACTGTGAGTGGTGGATACACGCGGCGGGGGGGGGGGGGGACACGGGGGGGGGGGGGATGGAGAATTGCGGGGGAGGCTGCTACACGTGGTGAAATAAATAAATAAATGGTGTCTAGTTTAGATCTACAACCTGGTGTCCTTGTGTCCTCTACTGCATTTTAACCCCCCCGGCGCTCTGTTGTTGTGAGCGTCGCTCATCGAACACCGCGCCCCTCCTCCTCCCCCTCCTCTCCCCCCCTCCTCTCCCCCTCCTGCTGCTCCTTTGCACCCTCCTCCTCCTCGCCACCCTCATCTCCCTCCTTCTCTTCCTCTTCCTCTCCGTCCTTCTCCACCCCCATCTCCCGCCCTCCTCCTCCTCGCCCTCCTCATTACCCCTCGGCCTCCACCTCCTCCTCCCCCTCCTCTCCACCTCCTCCTCCCCCTCCTCTCCACCTCCTCTCCACCTCCTCCTCCTCGACCCCCTCATTACCCTCCTCTGCCCCCTCCTCATCCCCCACATTCTCTCCCTCTTCCTCACCCTCCACCTCCTTCTTCCCCTCCCCCCCCTCCCCCGTGCCCCCTCTGCTGCTGCTGCTGCTGTGCCAGCGTTTGTGGAGCTGGCAGTGCCCACGCTGGTGGTGCCGGTGCTGGAGCCCTGCGGGCGCTCCGAGTGCCTCCACCTCTTCGTGGACCTGCACTCGGGAGCCTTCCAGCCACTCCTCTATGGCCTGGGTGAGGGCACCACCAACACCACAACCACCACCACCACAACCACCACAACCACCGCCACACTGCTACCACCACCACAACCACCACAACCACCGCCACACTGCTACCACCACCGCCACCACCACCACAACAACCGCCACACTGCTACCATGACCACACTGCCACCACCACCGCACTGCCACCACCACCGCCACCACAACCACACTGCCACCACCACAACCACCGCACTGCCACCACCACCGCCACCACCACCACAACAACCGCCACACTGCTACCACCACCACACTGCCACCACCACCGCACTGCCACCACCACCGCCACCACAACCACACTGCCACCACCACCGCCACCACCACCACAACAACCGCCACACTGCTACCACCACCACACTGCCACCACCACCGCACTGCCACCACCACCGCCACCACAACCACACTGCCACCACCACCACAACCACCGCACTGCCACCACTACAACCACCACCACACTGCCCCGCCACCACCACCACACTGCACCGCCACCACCACACTGCCACGACACTACCACACCACACTGCCACAGCACCGCACTGCACCGCCACCACCACCACACTGCACCGGACTGGGGCGGCGCCGTGATGACACTCACTGTGGCACCGCCACCACCACCGCCACCACCACCACCACCACTAGGCCTCGGCAAGGTAAGGTAATTTACCCTTTTTACCGGGTAAAAGGGTAAAGGTAAAGGGTAAAGTTGTCGACATGCCAAGGGGTAAGGTAAAGGGTACAGGGTAAAGGTAGCTCGGAAGAATTACCCGGTAGGGTAAAGGAAGCGCGAAGTTTTATCCGGTAAATACGGTACCTAGTGTACCACTAAAAGCTCCGTGGCCTCCATTTAACAAGTAATATTTAAACAAACTTAAACAAAAACACGCTTTTATGAAATGTACTATTAATGGCAGAACTCCACGACTCCAGGAAGTGGCCCCGAAGCTTGCCACAACGTAAGGGACCGTGGCCAATTACAGCCAACGTCAGTCAATTAGACCCAAGCTGAAACATAACATATAAACAAGTAATATTTTAAAATATGTTTTCTATTTTTTTATGATAGAACATAGTGTTGTCATCAGTATCACATAAGTATACCAAGTTTGCAGTCGATACCACATTGGGAAGTGGGTTAAAATTTAGTTACAAGATTTGAGGATACGACAACGACAACAACAACGACAACAACAGACAGAGTGAGTTCAAAGAAAGCGTGTAAAATTGGAATAATCGAGAGTATTCTATATGAATAAAGCGCTCTACCTTATAGCATTTACCGTTATATACCGTTATAAATCTTTTCCATGTGTAGTACCCAGTAATTACCCTGTAATCGGGTAATTTGTATGGGGTAAGGGTAAAAGGTAGTCTCGTTGCTTTTTACCTATTACCTTACCTGCTAAAGGGTAAAAGGTAGGGTAGAGTGATTGTATTGTGGTAAGGTAAAGGTAGGCTCGTTGTTTTTACCTTTTAACTTTTACCTTACCTTGCCGAGGCCTAACCACCACCACCGCCACCACCACCACCACCACCACCACCACCACCGCCTCCTCCTCCTCGCAACGGGGAGACCTACTGGGTTCAATTCCCTACTCCTCCTGCACCTAGCCTGGTACAGCAGTACAACCTATGGCACCTGCTGGGTCTGTCCCGTGATCTCCTCCTGCACCTAGCCTGGCACAAGCGCCGTGGTGATGTCACCGTCACTTAGAGAGTGAGGAGTGTTTCTGAGTGTTGCCGTGTGCCCGTGTTGATTTCCTAGAATCCTCTGTTCTGGACGATCTGGAGAAGTCGATCAATGAGGACATGAGGAGGCTCCCAGCCTGGCTCCCCTCACTCCGGTAACAACACAACACAACACCACAACACAACAACAATACAACACCACAACACAACAACAACACAACACCACAACACTACACTACAACACCACAACACCACAACACAACAACACAACAACACCACAACATCACAACACAACACCACAACACCACAACACCACAACATCACCACAACAATACACCACAACAATACACTACCACTACACAACACTACAACACCACAACACCACAACACCACAACATCACCACAACAATACACCACAACAATACACTACCACTACACAACACTACAACACCACAACACCACAACACCACAACACCACAACACAACACTACAACACCACAACACCACAACACCACAACACAACAACACCACAACATCACAACACAACACCACAACACCACAACACAACACTACAACACCACAACACCACAACACCACAACACTACAACACAACAACACAACAACACCACAACATCACAACACAACACCACAACACCACAACACCACAACACCACAACATCACAACATCACAACACCACAACATCACCACAACAATACACCACAACAATACACTACCACTACACAACACTACAACACAAGAACACCACAACAACACAACACCAAACCACAACACCACAACACAACACTACAACACCACAACAACACAACACCACAACACCACAACACATCACTACAACACCACAACACAACAACACAACACAACACCACAACACAACACCACAACACCACAACACCACAACACAACACTACAACACCACAGCACGACACTACAACACCACAACACCACACAACAACACCACAACACACCACAACACAACACCACAACACCACAACACAACACCACAACACCACAACACAACACCACAACACAACACCACAACACCACAACACAACACCACAACACAACAACACAACACAACACCACAACACAACACCACAACACCACAACACAGCACTACAACACCACAACACCACAACACAACACTACAACACCACAACACCACAACACAACACTACAACACCACAACACCACAACACCACACCACAACACCACAACACACCACAACACAACACCACAACACCACAACACAACACCACAACACCACAACACAACACCACAACACAACACCACAACACCACAACACAACACTACAACACCACAACACCACAACACAACACTACAACACCACAACACCACAACACAACACCACAACACCACAACACAACACCACAACACCACAACACAACACCACAACACCACAACACAACACCACAACACAACACCACAACACAACACCACAACACAACACTACAACACCACAACACCACAACACTACACCACAACACAACACCACAACACAACACAACAACACACCACAACACACCACCACAACACCACTACACTACAACACTACACTACGACACTACACTACGACACTACACTACAACACTACACTACAACACTACAACACTACACCACTACACCACTACAACACTACAACACTACGAACTCGACGAGCCGAGTTCGATTCCCTGGTGGCAGTGTGTAGTAAACGTTGCCACTAGGAAGACAAAGGCGGTCCAGTGTAGTGCCGGCCTTCGTAGGCACTCGCTAGCAGCACTTGCCCCTACAGTCTGTGTGAGGCTTTCCGGGGGATCTTTGTCTTGTGTGCAGCTTCTGGCTGGGTGTGCAGCGCTGCAAGCAGTCTGTGAAGCACCTTCCGACGCTGTGCACGGAGACGCTGGCGCTGAGCAACGCGGCCACTCACCCAGTGAGCCGCCTGTCTGCCCACCGCCTCTACATCCGCCTCACCCGCCTGCCGCAGCACTACATCGTACGTACACACGCACACGCGGGTACACACATAGGTGCACGCACACACACACAGGTACACACGCGGGTACACGTACGCACACACACAGGTACAACAACCGCCATTCGCCACTAAGTGGCGGTGACGTCACCACGACGCTTGTGCCAGGCTGTGTGCACGTTGAGGCCACGTGAAATGTCGAACGCCCGTTGGCAGGAGGTCACGGGGCAGACCCAGCAGGTGCCACGGGTCGACTGACCGAGATGACCGAGATGACTGGCTGATGCACCACCTGTGCCCCCTCCTGTGCCAACTTGCTGTGTTTTAGCCACCCGGCGCTCCGCTCGTTATTGTGAGCGTCGCTCCTCCGCTCTCCGTTGTTGTTGGAGGGCGACTGCCTCTAATTTCCCAGTAGCATCCTTCACGAGCCTCCTCCACAGAGGCCGATCTTGACACTGCTGGTACCAGTCATCGGCAAGTCCACTCAGCTCCACATCCTCTTGTACCACATCACTCCATCTCTTCTCTAGCCCGTGCGTGCCCGTTTAGCCCTCTCGATCCGGCCGAACAAAAGCTGTTTAGGCATGCGGTGGCTGGGCATGCCGGAGGAGCTCACCTATCGGACTTTGTCCAGATCTGGTTAAGCCCAGGATTGATGGTAGGCAGGCCAGCCGAAATGTTTATAACTGGCGAAGATGTTCCATTACGAGGGTCCATGTTTTGCAAGCGTAGACAATGAAGAGATGACTGTGGCCGAGAAGACTTGAAACTTCCATGTTTAGCGAAAGAACAGGTAGATTCCACACAGAGTTACGCAACTGATGAAAAGATAATGCCACTCGACTAAATCGGAAGTGAGACCTCTGCTGTTAAATTGGAGCTGATCATAAGCACACTGCCCAGGTGTGGGAAACTCTCCACTCTCTCCACTACTGCCCCATCACCGATTGGGAGTTGAGGGGTGGAGTGTCCGATGGTACAAAATACCCAGGCAGGTGCTTAGTTTTGGTGGGGCTGATGGTAAGGCCCCACCTCTTAGTGGCACGCTCCAGGTTCAGCAGCAGCGCCTCCAACTCCTCCTCTGAGTGAACAGCAATTACCAGATCATTGGCATACATAACGTGGTTGACCAATCGGGAGCCATCCCCTGACCGCACCCGGGCATCGATCAGCCTCCCATTGTATCTGTACAGGATGGAAATTCCTCCGGTACAGTAATTAAAGGCTTCATGAACAACGTGGTCGAAATAATGTAGGAGGCAGAGGACATCCTTGTTGCACCCCAAGGTGAACAGGGAATGGCTTCAACTCCCGGCCACGTAGTTTTACCTGGGCCCGCTCACCATCATGAAGGTCCTTAATGATTGTGAGCAGAGAGTCAGGGCCTCCGAAAGCACGAAGAACAACCCAGAGCCCAGGCCTACTGATGGTATCGTAGGCCTTGACCAGGTAAATAAAGCAGAGATGTAGGTCTTGTTGGAATTCCCTACACCTCTGCTGTAGCAGACGGACAGAAAATATGGCATCTGTGCAGGACCGCCCTTTCCTGAAACCGCACTGGGGCTCTGCAAGCCTCTCCTCAGCGTGCCTAGCAAGGCGATGTTGAATAATCCTTGCCAGGACTTTTCCCGGCACACTGATGAGTGAGATGCCCCTGTGGTTGTTACAGTCTGTGCGGTTTCCTTCTTAAAGAGGGGGACCACCAGGGCATCCTTCCAATCCTGCAGAACCTGTCCAGTGGTCCAGACTGTTGTTATGTCATGTAGGGCAGTCTGTGCACAAACACCACCCTCCCTCAGCATTTCGCTTGGGAGATCAGGAAAGACACCGGGCAGAGATGATCTCCCAAGCACACACACGGACGGGTACACGCACACAAAGACAAAGATCCCCTGTATAGCCTAACATACTGGAGGGGCAAGTGCTTTTAGCGAGCACCTATGAAGGCCAGAATGGTACACATAGGGTATTCACGTACACACATGTACACGAGGGGGTGGGTGGCCAGCACCACGCCCTACCTCCTTTGTCTCCCCAGTGGCGATGTTTACACACCGCACCAGGTACTCATTTGAGGCTGATTCATAGCTGTCAACCCCTTATCAGTGCCAACTTATTACAGACCATATTGGTCACCCCGTGCCCTTATAAATCTCAACGTTCATCCTACAACGTCCCATCACAAGGGAGAAACACAAACCGATTCACAAAAGAAATGTGCCCGTATTGAAACGGCTGTACACCGTGTGGACCCGTAAACTCCATTCCGCTGTAGAAGACTCTGGGCAAACCGTACGGGTTGACGGGTTTGCTGATTTGACCTCGTGGAGGCCCTGGACCAATTCAGCTACTTGCCACTTGTGGTGGATGGGAATCGAACTCGGGTCTCCGGGTTCATAGCGCAGTGCGCTAACCGCTGCACCACCGCTCCCACACATAGGTACACACACACGGGTACACACACACACTCGCACGCACATGCAGGTACACGCACACGGGTACACATACACACACACACACTCGCACGCACATGCAGGTACACGCACACGGGTACACACACACTCGCACGCACATGCAGGTATACGCACACGGGTACACATACACACACACTCGCACGCACATGCAGGTACACACACACGGGTACACATACACACACACACACTCGCACGCACATGCAGGTACACGCACACGGGTACACACACACTCGCACGCACATGCAGGTATACGCACACGGGTACACACACACTCGCACGCACATGCAGGTACACGCACACGGGTACACATACACACACTGTGTCCGTCCCCCACCGTGTCCGTCCCCCACCATGCCCTCCCCCCCCGTGCCCCCCCCCCCCCATGCCCCAGGTGGTGGAGCTGCTTGAGAAGCCGGGCTGCCCTACGGAGCTCTGCTACCGCTTCCACCTGCTGGTGGTGAGCGGCGCTGGCGGGGGGGGCGAGGCGGAGGGTGGGGGCGGTGGCTCGGGACCCCCCACGGCGCCCCTCACCGCTCTGCTGCTGCGCTCCTTCAAGCCCGACCTCGAAGAGCTCTACCTGCTGCTGGACCCGCGGACTGGCAGCAGCAGCGGCAGCAGCAGCGGCAGCAGTGGCAGCAGCAGTGGCAGCAGCAGTGGCGGCAGCGGCGGTGGTGGCAACCGGGTCCCTGGGAAGCGCAAGGTGCGAACGTGTCCGTACGCGTGGATGTGGGTGCCGGGCGGGAACGCTGTGCTGAGGGACAATTCCGATTGGCCATTCCCCTCATAGTGTTTGTAGTCACCACAGTGGCCAAACGGGGGCTCTGGACGGGCGCAAGGGGCTGGTAACCCCTTCCACCTTCAAATAAATTACCATGATACCACAGAAAGATATCCAACGAAGCTTGTGCCGGAGACCCCGGGGGGACAGGCATCGATGACGTCTCCTGGCCAAGCCCCAATTGGTTGAGCTAGGAGACTGAATCTTTACCCTCGGGGCTCCTCCAGAAGCAGCAAAAAGCCACTGCGGGTGGCCACGTGGAATATTCGAACGCTCACTGCAGAGGAGAGGCTGCCATTCCTCCGTTGGGAGCTGGACCGGTACCGCCTGGATCTCCGTGGTATTCAGGAGGTCTGGTGGACTGCCTCTGGCTCCTGCCACCATGAGGGACGGGCAGTCCTCTACTCGGGGCAGGAGACTGCCAACCAACAGGGAGGGGGCGTGGGAGTGTGGCGGTGAGGTGTAGGAAGCTGTAAGCCCCAGGCTACTTTGGGCTCACCTTCCCATCAACCAGAGGCAAGGAGTGGTGGTCGTGCCCCCCACCGAAGATGAACATCAGTGGAGGGATGCAGGCAAGGCCGATGAGTCAGATGACCTCCTGTCACAAGTGCTAGCTCAAGTGGCCCCTCAGGATAGAGTCATCCTGATGGGTGACTTTAATGCCTGAGTTGGTCATGATGCTGGCACGTGGTCTGGAGTAATTGGAAGGCATGGGCCAGATCAGCTCAATAACAATGGTAGGAGGCTGCTAGATTTTTGTGCAGCCCATGGGCTTGTAATTACCAACATGCTGTTCCGGCATCGGCACATCCACACAACATCATGGATGTATGCTGGGTCCAAGCAAGACCATCTGCTGGACTATATAGTGATGGAATGGTGGATGCAAGCCAATGTCCTTGACACCAGTACCTACCGTGGAGCTGATTTGCCCACTGACCATCGACTTGTCGTCTGTAAGATGCGCCTGCCATTCTTCCACTCCGGTGGTGGGTGTACACGCAGGACCCCATTCAAACCCACAGTGGCCTGGTCTCAGCTAGCTGATGAAAGTTGCAAGCGAGAATTTCATCATCGTTGCGGCTGGGGTTGGCATCGTCTCTCACTCCTGATGTCGAGGGTAAATGGGCGAGGTTTAGGACTGTGGCTCATGCAGCTGCTTTGGGTACACGGTCCAGACTTCCGGAGAGATCCTGGCTGAGCTGACAGAGGAGGTGTTCAGGATCGTTGAGAAAAAGCGACAGGCCCACTCTCATCGTCTACTGCATCCCACGACGGAGAATGAGGAGGCTTACCACAACCTTGGCTCGGAAGTTCGGAGAGCCGTGAGGCGCTGCAAGGATGGGTGGTGGTCGTGGGTTGCTGAGGAGATGGAATCTGCCTCAGTGGCCCGCGATCACAAATCACTATTTAATTCCATCCAAAAAGTAATTTGTAGTGCCACACCTATCACCATCAATAAGAGAAAGAACGGTGATCCAATCTCCGACCCCCAGGAACAGGTTTTCAAATCCCTCAGCCTGGAAAACATCATGGAGAAAAGTGGGGATGACCCTGCTGAGGCTGCGGTGCCTGAAAATACTGGAAATAGTCACTCCCTGTGAGTGGCTGGCTGAGGTGCCATCCGATGAGGAAGTACTGAAGGCGATCCAGAGTCTGAGAATAGGGAAAGGCACCGGACAGAGATGATCTCACAAGCAAAATGCTGGGAGAGGGGGACATGTGCACATACTGCCCTCCATGACATCATAATAACAGTCTGGACCACTGTACGGGTTCCATAGGATTGGAAGGATGCCCTGGTGGTCCCCTCTTTAAGAAGGGGGACCGCACAGACTGTAACAACTACAGGGGCATCTCACTCCTCAGTGTGCCGGGAAAAGTCCTGGCAAGGATTATTCAACATCGCCTTGCTAGGCACGCTGAGGAGAGGCTTGCGGAACCCCAATGCGGTTTCAGGAAAGAGCGGTCCTGTACAGATGCCATATTTTCTGTCCGTCTGCTACAGCAGAGGTGTAGGGAATTCCAACAAGACCTACATCTCTGCTTTATTGACCTGGTCAAGGCCTATGATACCATCAGTAGGCCTGGGCTCTGGGTTGTTCTTCGTGCTTTCGGAGTCCCTGACCCTCTGCTCACGATCATTAGGAACCTTCATGATGGTGAGCGGGCCCGGGTAAAACTACGTGGCCGGGAGTCGGAGCCTTTCCCTGTACACCTTGGGGTGCGACAGGGATGTCCTCTGGCTCCCACATTATTTAACATCTATTTCGACTGCGTAGTTCGTGAAGCCTTCAATAGCTGAACCGGGGGAATTTCCATTTGGTACAGATATAATGGGAGGCTGATCGACGCCCGGGTGTGATCAAGGGATGGCTCCCTATTGGTCAACCACGTTATGTATGCCGATGATTTGGTAATAGCTGCTCATTCAGAAGAGGAGTTGGAGACGCTGCTGCTGAGACTGGAGCGTGCCACTAAGAGGTGGGGCCTTACCATCAGCCCCACCAAAACTAAGCACCTGCCTGGCTATTTTGTACCCTCCACCCCCACAACTCCCAATCGGTGATGGGGAAGTTGTGGAGAGAGTGGAGAGTTTCCCATACCTGGGCAGTGTGCTTATGACCGGTTCCAGTTTTTCAGCAGAGGTCTCACTCCGAATCAGTTGAGCGGCAATATCTATTCATCGGTTGCGTAACGCTGTGTGGAAGCTACCTGGTCTGTCGCTCCGCATGAAGCTTCAGGTCTTCTCGGCCACGGTCATTCCCTCCCTTCTCTACGCTTGCGAAACGTGGACCCCCCTAATGGAGCATCTTCGCCGGTTGGAAACATTTAGGTTGGCCTGCCTACGATCCATCCTGGGTTTAACCAGGCTGGATTGTGTGAGGAGCTCACAAATCCTTGAAAGATCTGGGCAAAGTCCCATCGGTGAGCTCCTCCGGCAGGCAAGGCTGCGTTGGCTGGGTCATGTAGCCCGCATGCCCAGCCACCGCATGCCTAAACAGCTTTTGTTCGGCCGGATCGAGGGGGCTAAACGGGCGCGGCACGGGCTAGAGAAGAGATGGAGTGATGTGGTACAGGAGGACGTGGAGCTGAGTGGACTTGCTGATGACTGGTACCAGCGGTGTCAAGATCTGCCTCAGTGGAGGAAGCTCGTGAAGGACGCTACTGGGCAGTTGGAGGCAGTCGCCCTCCAACAACAACGGAGGGCGGAGGAGCGATGCTCACAACAACGAGCGGAGCGCCGGGTGGCTAAAGCACAGCAAGTTGGTACAGTAGGGGGCACAGGTGGTGCATCAGCCAGTCATCTCGGTCAGTCGACCCGTGGCACCTGCTGGGTCTGCCCCGTGACCTCCTGTCAACGGGCGTTCGACACTTCACGTGGCCTCAAGGTGCACTTGGCCTGGCACAAGCGTCGTGGTGACGTCACCGCCACTTAGTGGCGAATGGCGGTTGTTGTTGTTGTACATGCGTGTGCGTGCGTGTACATGCGTGTATGCGTGTGCGTGCGTGTACGTGCGTGTACATGCGTGTGTGTGCGTGCACCTCCACCAGGCTGCCGCTGCCCCCGCGGCTGCAGCGACAGTGGCGATGGTGGGTGGCGCTGCGCCCGCTCCCGACGCCAAGCGGCCGCGCCTGTCCGGCGAGCCGAGTGCCCACAACCGCGAGCTGGCACACCTGGTGGCCGTGTGCGACAGCAGCCTGCCCTTCGTCTGCATGCGCCACGAGGTGATTGGATGGTCGGTGATCGCGATGGAGCACCACGGAGCCAGCATGTGCCCACGGGCCTCGCACGCGAGTAGGAATGAGAGCGGTGGTTGCAGCGGCCGCCTCGGCGTAGCGTCGTCGCCGTCGTCGCCACGGCGAGGTGTTGGGATGCTGCTTCTAGATGCCGACCCGGCCCACGCCTCGGCCTGCATGACGCATCTCAGGGGCATTGTCTAGGACTCTGCCGTTAACCCGATGACAGCAGACTCGATTATCCGCCTGCGGTTTATCCAATTTGCGGATTAACCGCGCAGCTTAGATTTTGACGTAAATTAAGAACTCGTGCAAGTGTTCACTACAAGTCACACGGTGCTGAAACCCAACACGTGTGGCTCCGGTTAGTCCGAAATCCACGTGATTGCCCCTACAGCACAGTAGTTGCAATATCTTTCCCACAGTGGGGTGGAGTTTGATTGATGTTGATTGGCGTGGCTCTGCTGTCAGCCAGGAAAGTGTTATCATCACTGAGCACGCGCCTCATCGAGCGGCCGATCATTAGTATTTGTTCTAAGTCGAAAGAGTAACAATCAAAATCGTCAGTTGTGCTTCATTTTGAGTGATTTATCCGATCGTTTATTTTGAGAGTTTTAATTTACGAAAACTGTTCGCGGGCAGAGAATATCATCCTCACCCTCCCAGGCGAAGCCCACTGAGGTATTCACTTTTTTTCCCAGAAGAAATCTGCCCACCACAAACGATAGCTCCACAAAGTGGCTTAGTGTCATGTGGATATTCATCGCAGCAGCAGCAGCAGCAGCAAAGTAATGTAAATAAGCTCACTGCACGATTCTAAATGTGGAGGGGGAAAACCGGAGGATCCAGAGGATCCGGAGAAAAAACCCACAACCACCGTGAGAGAGAGAGAGGGACTCCACGTGTTTACGTGTTTGTGAGTCTAGCCTAGGGGCACCACAGTGGCAGCTGGCCCTGTGCATCCATCTGCTTTTAGTCGTGGGGCGATGATGGCTGTTGGTTTGTACGTACGGTGAATTTTTTTCACACCATGTGGAGCCAACAGGGCTAATCTGTGTCTCTGTGGGTCTCTGTGGGTGTCTCTGTGTGTCT